>NC_135179.1:34701420-34806420 GCF_041146795.1 Maylandia zebra | reverse complement strand
TCCGTCTGTATCTGGAAGTCCCACAGGATCTTAGCTCGGTCATTCTCCACCACCCTTGGGGGCATCTCCCATTTTGACCTCGGGACTTCCAGGTTATACTCAGCACAGATGTTCCTGTACACTATGCTACACCACTTGGTTATGGCGTTCCATGTATGCCCTGCCTGCTAGCATCTTTCACCCTGCTGTTATGTGCTGGATTGTCTCTGGGGCATCTTTACACAGCCTGCACCTGGGGTCTTGCCTGGTGTGATAGACCCCAGCCTCTATGGATCTTGTACTCAGAGCTTGTTTTGGGGAAAAATTCTCATCAACATTAGGACCAAATTAACTTACAAAGTTTAGCTTTTAAAACAAAAGGGATATATATTTATGTAAATGTATCATATGCATATTGTATGTGTCTGGACTAATCAGGTGAAGCTGGCCTACCAGGAGTCAGAGGTGGTTGCTCTGTTGAAGAAGATCCCTCTGGGTCTGATAGAGATGTCCGCCATCAGAGAGCGAGCAGAGCAGCTCCGGGATGGAAACTTTTGTGATTACAGACCTGTGCTACCTCTCATGTTGGCCAGCTTCATCTTCGATGTACTGTGTACCCCAGGTATGCACCGGTAATCTTTATTTTAATGGTGGTTTTCATGTGTTTCACTTGAAATAGTCAAAGCAATTCTAGTTTTCTTGTCATATGTGTTTAGGATGTAAACACAACCATGCCATTGTCTCATGGCTGCTTGCCCAAAGAAGATCAGATATTTTCTTAAAAGTCTCAATCAAATCCTTATACTAAGGTTTTAGTTTTATTATATGTATTCAGCTTTTTTTGCTTTTATTTGACAGTTGCGATGGACACAGAAATGATGGGAAATTGTTAATCGCTTAAACAGGATTTTTAACTTGATTCAAATACAATAAAATAAAAATAAATAATACAAGACTAAAGAATTCTAAGTATTCTGTTAAATTGCCTTTAACTATGTAATATGAAAGTGAATATCTCTTGGCCACCAGCTTTATTTGTAGTGTACTGAACGTTGAAGCTTTGTGTTGAATGAATGAAGAAGCTCATATTGTCTTTTTTGGAACAGACTGAGGAATTTTAAGGGAGATTGACTGAATTTATGTCCCTTTCACTTTTCTCCATACTGTTTTGTGCAGTTGTGTCTCCAACGGGTTCCCGTCCACCAAGCCGCAACCGCAACAATGAGATGCCTGGAGATGAGGAGCTGGGTTTTGAGGCTGCTGTTGCTGCACTTGGTAAATTTATTCACCAATTGATTGGTTTCGTTCCTCTCAGTGTTTATCAGTATCTTCTTCTCCATCCTCACTACTTGTTTTCCTGCTCACTGTTTCTCACAAATGTTCAATTGTAACCTTTGTTTTGTGTCCACCCTCTGTGACTGCAGGTATGAAAACCACAGTCAGCGAGGCAGAGCATCCTCTGCTATGTGAAGGAACTAGACGAGTGAAGGGTGACCTGGCCCTGGCTCTCATGATCACCTATAAGGACGACCAGAGCAAGCTCAAGAAGGTAACAGCTACATTATAGTATTTCAGAACATGTACAGAAGATGTCCCGTCCAACCGCATATCAATTCTACACCTGTTACAGTCACAGAATTTGACTGTAACAGGCCAGTTTATTCATTTAATACATTTTTTTTAAAACAAAGAAAGAAAATAGTGCAAAGTAATTCATTGACCAGTAACTGGATGTAACTGGAAAAAACTATACTAATTAAAAGGTGAGTGGTTCGATCCCCAGCTCCTTCTGTCTGAACGTCCAAGTTTCCTTAGGCAAAATACTAATTGCTCAAATTGTGTAAAAAAGTGAGTGAGTGCTTTTAAGCACGTAATACAGGCCTTTCACACAGGAGCTGCTCTCTGAAACACATTCATGTCTATTTCTTGCACAGTGAAGGAAAGCTTCACTTTGCTTGTCTGAGTCCGGTAAACACTGGCACAGGTTAACATGCATCTGGTTGGTTAACATCTGTCCTCTCTATCCAAAATGTGAACATTGGCATCCTCGAAAGAGTGACCTTTATCCTTAAGATGCAGATGGACTGCTGAGTCTTGTCCTGTGGAGGTGGCTCTTCTGTGTTGTGCCATGCGCTTGTGAAGTGGCTGTTTGCTCTCTCCGATGTAGAGGTCTGGGCATTCCTCGCTGCACTGTACAGCATACACCACATTCTTAACAATGTGGTGTATGCTGTACAGTGCAGAGAGGACAGACGGTTTGAAAGAGGAGTGAAAGAAGCATCTATGTCCACTGTGAGCGACCATCTTTGAACAGAGGCGGGGGTTTACGACACCAACTCTCTGCCATCTTTAAAGAAGTCCAGACGCTTTTCTTTGCAAGCTCCTTTGACCCATGGAGGAGAGCTATAGATGGTCAGACAGTTGTGTTCTTACATTGAGTCTGACGTTTGATTACTTTGCTAACAAGTTTAACAGGATATTTCCATTCTCAGGTGTCTGATACCCTTCGACACTCATCAAAAGAATTTTCATCTCTTCTTTCTTTCTCTGATAATGATATTAGGCAATTAATTAGTACAAAGAATGTTAGATGTACATCTTTTTTGGGTACAATAACATTGGCTCAGGAGCTAGACCAGGTCACTGATCTAAATGGTGGTGGTTCAATCCCTGGCTCCCCTTAGTCTGCATGCCAAATATCCGGAGCAAGATATTAACCCCAAGTTGCTAATGGTAGTACTTAAATGGCAGACAGTGCTTGTGTGAATGGGTGAATCTGGCATGTTGTATAGAGCGCTTGTAGTACTCCAGAAAAGTAGAAAAGTGCTAAATAAGAATCAGTCCAGGCCATTACAAGGTTCTACTTGTATAAGGTAGGTAAGGATTTTCCTTGGAGTAAATTGTGACTATCACCAGATAATGTTCACACAACTAGATAGAAGTATGTAAAGATGTGCTTTAACCAAGCACATTGATTGAACGCACCCATCTAAGATTTTTCTGATTTCCACACTTTGGTATTTCATGTTGCTCATGTGGATTTCTGTTGTAGGGTGTATGCAAAGTGTAAGTGTTTTCTTACTCTCTGTATCAATGTGTTCTCTCTTTCCTGTCCACCCTCCATGCTCAGATATTGGATAAGCTATTGGACAGAGAGAGTCAGACCCACAAGCCCCAAACTCTAAGCTCCTTCTACTCAAGCAAGCCAGCAGCTGGCAGTCAGCGTAGTCCATCCAAACATACATCCTCCAGCCACAGTGGAGTGGGTGGGGCCACAGGAGTGGTCTCCAAACATGCTACGTCATCTTCCTCAGCATCTACTTTGGTGGCTTCATCCTCAAGCTCTTCCTCTGCTCTGACAATTGGCGGAGAGGGGGTGGCTCCTCAGGCTGATCTGAACCCAGTGCCAAATAACACAGCAGGGGAGAGTGCCGCTGAGACCAGGGAGCATGGTAAGAACCCCATTACCACGTCTCTTGGTTTCCACCTTTGTGTTCTTGTCATTCTCCAGGCACAAACATCCACTTGTTTTAGGTTTTTCCGCATGTTCACTATAACTATATTAAAAAAAAAAGTATAAAAGCTGTAAACAAGTGCTGCATGCATTTCACACACACACACACACACACACACACACACACACACACACACACACACACACACAGCCACAGACCAGTACATACTTACTTGTCTGTGTACGGTCAGAACCAGCAAACTCTTTCAGCAGTTAGGTCGCTGGTTGCTAGTCCACCACTGTTCCTTCCTTGGACCACTTCTGATAGGTTCTGACCACTGCAGACCAGGAACACCCCACAAGAGCTGCAGTTTTGGAGATGTTCTAACCCAGTCATCTTAGCATCATAATTTGGTCCTTGGCAAACTTAGAATAGAATGGAATAGAATAGCCCTTTGTCATTGTACATATACAACAAATCTGTGGGTGCTCCACCCGACTACTACCCAAGAAATATGGATAACAAAACAGTAATATAAATAACATAAACCATGGTATACATAACAAAGTCTAAATATGAATAACGGAACAGAAAGACTGAAATCTAAATAACAAAAGGAATAAAAAGCACACTGTATAATAAAGTGCACACAGTAAAAATGAGGCTGTGTAGTTACAAGGTGGCTTGAGTGTAGTACAAAAGACTTCAGTGGAGTTCAGTAGTGGCATTTGGATGTTGTACACAGTCAGGTTTGAGTTTCCTGAAGGATGAGTGTTACTCAGGACCATGTGTCAGAGTGAATGAGAGTGTGTGGTGGGGAATGGAGATCTGTGGCTGTTTGCTGTCCTAAACTTGCTAAAAACCTTTTTCTGCTTCTACCACATCAAAATGTTCAACTGCTCCCCGGCTGTGTGCGCGTGCATGTGTGTGTAAAGAGATCTCATGATCTGTCCTCGCTTTTTCAGATGGGCCTTCATCTTCAAGTGACCAGCAGAATGACATCGCTTCATTTAAGGAGGCCACAGTGCCCAGTCGGTTGGCACTGGGGGCACGCTGTGGATATAGTCAACGCTGCTGGGGCTCACCTGTACGGCAGAAGAAAAAACACACTGGTACAGTGTTACTAATATTAAGACTGCTATTATTATCTATACTTTTTTACGCCGAATACTGCTTTCATTTGTTCGGAAAAAATGTTGCTTTATGAGATGGGTACTTTTGATTATTGGCCTATTTAATATGTATAAGTGGTACTTTTTTCAGGCCTTAAACCTTACTGAAATACTCCACACTCTTATGTTATTTATATATGTGTGTGTATGTGTATATATATTAGGGGTGCAACGATACACAAAATTCACGGTTCGATACTTTGGTGTCACGGTTCGATATTTTTTCGATATAAAAAAAATGGTCATGCCTTTTTAATTTGTCATTTATTAAAATTATAAATATATATTTTAACTCAAAAGTACAGTTTTTAAATTTAATGTTGCTGAAACAACAAAATAATAAAAAAAAAATAAATCGATGATCGAGAAATCACTCATCTTTGGAAAAGAGAGTTTATTACAGAGAAATGGCTCTTTCCAAAATAAAAGCTATACTATCCGCTTCTTCTGGGCTATATTCTCAGCAGCATACTAAACATATCAGGTCCCCATAAGGAGAATCCTGTGCTAACGGCTGTCTAAATGACTCGGGTAAAGTTTGTAGCATGCGTGCTTGTTGTTTTTGTCTGCTTCCACTTGTCTTTGCACTAGGATGATGTCGGCATAAATGTGCAGTCATATTCGTTGTGTTCCCACTAGTGCTGTCAGCTAGGGCTGGGCCATATTATACCGTTCACGGTAATACCGGTATAATGTTAGGCAACGATAGGAAAATGAAACATTTTTTTGCAGAACATACAAGCGGCCGTCATTATTGTCGTATTTGTCGGACTAAGATGCTCTTAAATCTGGGAGTAATCTGGGTCCTAAACTCCGTAATCCTTCAGGTCAAACAACACTGCAGCATCACTGAGAGTTAAAAACTGTCTAAATTCTTTCATGTTTAATAAAACGATCAGCATTGCTGCTTTACCAGGTGTAACTATGAAGTTTAACTTCCAGGCATCCATGAAAACAAAATGTATTACATTTAACGGAGTTAGAAGTTAGCAGGAAGCTAGCGGAAGTTAGCTCGCTAGTTTCGCTAGTTACCTAAGCATGATATAGCATGTTCTGACTGATATTTCTGAAAAAAATCAAACGTACAGCTCTGTTATCACTTCCAACATAAATGAAGACAGGAAACTAAACAGCAGTGACGTTTGTAGGGTTACTGAAGTTGGGCTAGCTGGTATATAATGATGTGCTACGTGATCGCTAGCGACACAGCTATGTTAGCATAACATAAACAGTGAAGCTGGAGGACGAACACTAACGCTTTTCCACTTATAAAAGTTAACGTGAAGGTTCCTCATGGTTAGAGACAAATGCAATCGCATGGCAGGATGCTGTAAACGGACCAAACTTCAGTCAGGAGAACAACTGAGATAATCCATCCACAATACGAGGTCAGTCATTAATATACTGCAACAACATGGGAATAGAGCAGCTGCCAGAGAATTCAACATTAATGAATCAATGGTACAAAAGTGGAGGAAGCAAGAAGAATAAAATTTGATTCATCTGACTGCTTTGTTTCGCTTAATGTTTCACTGCTACACCTCTTTCCGGGATGCGTACAAAGCCCAATCCGGAGGGCGGTGCACTGTTGGACGGACCAATCGGAGTCTGCGCTGCGGGACTGTTTTGATCACGCGGACTGGGAAATGTTTCACGTGGCTGCTAGGGACATTGATGAATACACAGACTCAGTCTGCGGATTTATCAGGAAATGCGTGGAAGATGTCATCCCATCCAGAACAGTTAAATCCTTCCCAAATCAAAAACCCTGGATTAACAGAGATGTTCGCGCGGCACTGGCGGCACGGAACACCGCTTTTGCCTCCGCGAACACATCGGACTACAAACACGCACATTACCAACTCCGGAAGATGATCAAAGCAGCCAAACGTGAGTACAGGGACAGGGTGGAGCAACAGTTTGACAACCCTCGGAGTATGTGGCAGGGACTAAACACGATCACAGACTTTAGAGGGAAAACCAGCACACCGCAGACCACGGCCTCTCTGTGTGAGGATCTAAACGTATTCTACGCTAGATTCGACACAGCGAACACCATGAGACCGGACAGTGTGCGCACCGCGGATGACGTCAGTGCGCACACTGTGTCTGAGGAGGATGTGCGGAGGTGCTTCAGGAAGGTGAACGCATGCAAAGCTACTGGTCCGGACGGGATTCCCGGCCGCGTCAGCTGGCTGGAGTGTTCACGCACATCTTCAACCTTTCCCTCTCTCTGTCTGTAGTCCCAGCCTGCTTCAAAATGGCCACCGTCGTCCCTGTACCCAAATCCTCCACCATCTCCTCATTGAACGACTGGCGACCTGTAGCCCTGACCCCCATCGTAAGCAAATGCTTCGAGAAGCTGGTCAGGGACTTCATCTGCTCTGCACTACCCGACTCACTGGACCCTCTACAGTTCGCATACCGCCACAACAGGTCCACTGATGATGCCATAGCCCTGACACTACACACTGCCCTGTCACACCTGGAGAAGAGAGACACGTATGTGAGGATGCTGTTTGTAGATTACAGCTCAGCATTCAATACCATCGTTCCCTCGAAGCTGGACAGGAAACTGCAGGATCTAGGACTGAGCAGCTCCCTCTGCAGCTGGATCCTTAGCTTCCTGTCTGACAGACGCCAAGTGGTCAGACTGGGCAGCATCACCTCATCCCCCATCACACTGAACACTGGTGCTCCACAGGGGTGTGTACTGAGCCCTCTCCTGTACTCACTCTACACCTACGACTGCACAGCCACTAACAACTCCAACATCATTGTGAAGTTTGCGGACGACACTACAGTGGTGGGTCTTATCACCAATGGTGATGAGACGGCTTACAGGGAGGAGGTCAGCGCCCTGACCCACTGGTGTCAAGACAACCATCTCACCCTCAACGTCGCAAAGACAAAGGAGTTGATAGTGGACTTCCGGAGGTGCAGAGAAGTACACACCCCCATCACCATCAACGGCGCTGCTGTGGAGAGAGTGAGCAGCTTCCGGTTCCTTGGCGTACACCTGGCTGAGGATCTTACGTGGTCAGTACACACAAACAAAACAGTGAAGAAGGCGCAGCAGTGCCTCTTCTTTCTCAGGAGACTGAAAAGATTCGGCATGAGCCCCCGCATCCTCAGGACCTTCTATCACTGTGCCATTGAGAGCATCCTCACTGGATGCATCACCACCTGGTATGGCAACAGCACCGCCTACAACTGCAAAGCTCTCCAGCGAGTAGTGCGGTGCTCTGAATGGATAATTGGAGGTGAGCTTCCCTCCCTCCAAGACATCTACAGGAAGCGGTGCCTGAGGAAAGCGGGGAGGATCATCAAGGACTCCAGTCACCCCAGCCATAAACTGTTCAGACTACTTCCATCAGGAAGGAGGTTCTGCAGCATCCGATCCCGTACCAGCAGACTGAGAGACAGCTTTTTCCATCAGGCCATCAGACTGCTGAACACTTCATAGACACCTCAGCTTCACTACTGGAACTTTAACATTATGCACTCCATACTGTACAGTAATGCCACTGTTTTGCACATGTCTCACTCTGTATATTTTATTTTATTTATTTTATATATTTTATTTATTGTTTACTCTATTTAATTTGTAAAATATGTGTACACACACACACACACACACACACACACACACGTAGAAAAATATTTAGTATACACATCCAGAAATGCATATACTATTATATATTGTACATATATTTATTAGTTTCAGATGTAGCCATTCTTGTATTTTGCTTGTTTACATTATTGTATTTTGCACAACTCTGTTGCTTGTGAAGCTCGCACACAAGAATTTCACTCACATGTGCTGTACCAATGTACCTGCACATGTGATGTGACAATAAAAGTGATTTGATTTGATTTGATTTTGATTTGAATGTGCCTTGTAGTCCTGTGCACCTTATGGTCCGAAAAATACGTACTGCACACTGCAGTTTAATGTTGCAAAGCACCTCTTTTTAACTTCAGTGGATATTATACATGGTTATGCTCAGGAAATGCCTTTTGGTTAAACTTTCAGCAAGGAATTTGCATTTGCACTGTTACATTTTTATAAAGCTTTAATGTACATAAAAACCAGCTTCTTGTTTAAGTGAAAATAAATGGAAGGTTGTCTTTTTGCGCTAGTAATGTTGTGGAGTTGTCTCGCATCAATTATATCGTCAGTTATATCGTTATCGCAAATTTTCAAATATATATCGTGATAAATATTTTTGGCCATATTGCCCTGCTCTACTGTCAGCGTTTAATCTCATTAAAATGACATTAACACCACAACGCGGCAAATCTCCATTAACGAGCTACCGCGGATCGCCCCGTGCGTGGGGCTGGACGGCATCAACACGTTAACAAGCTAACTGCGCTAACGCACTAGTTCCCATCAATTGAGCATTGCGTGGCACATCTGACATACTGTTTTACTTTAGTCCATGGCACGCTTACCATCAGGGTCATGCTTCACATGAAAACCAAGATAGTTCCAAACGCCAGATCTGAATGAGGGTGGGGGAGGTTTGGGTAGCGTTGAGGCAGTTGCCATGTTGCAACGAGCTTAGCTTCTGTCTTGCTAGCTTGCGCTGCGCTCAGTGGATCTGCGCTCGACAGTGCAGCCTAGGCGGAGTAGTCGAGCACAGATCCACTGAGCGCTCAACACAGACAACATCATCAGAAGAAAAGTTGATAAATAAATTAAAATTTTGTTCGATACATATGCGTACCGAACCGAAAGCACTGTATCGAACGGTTCAATATCGATACGAGTATCGTTGCACCCCTAATATATATGTATATGTATATGTGTATATATATGTATATGTATGTATATATTCATATGTGTATACATACACATCAAACAGGACTGGATGTTGATTTTTTTTCGACAGGTATGGCGAGTATTGATAGCAGTGCTCCAGAGACCACCTCAGACAGTTCTCCTACTCTCAGTCGGCGGCCAATGCGGAGCGGCTGGGCAGCAGCGTCTTGGGGGCGGGGTCAGGACAGCGACAGCATCAGTAGTTCATCATCTGATTCTTTAGGCTCCTCCTCCTCCAGTGGCTCTCGCAGAGCAGGAGGTGGGGCCAGAGCCAAGAGCACGGACACAAGCAGGTAAACTTACACATGTTTATATTGGGTGCATACTGAGTATGAGATGTATGCAAAAGATAACTAAAGCTTTGCATTTCTTTAGTTGAATCTCTGAAAAGCACCAATAAAATGATTCCCAACAAGCTATCAGGCAAAAACTCTGCATGTGTAGTCATGCTGGGCAGTGGGGGTGTTTTGTTTTGTTTTGTTTTTTTGTTTCTTTGTTTGTTTATGTTTTTTTTAATTGAGGAAAGTTGGTGCACAAAAGAAGATGTGGGAGGCCTAAAAAATATCTACAGAAGGATAATCCATAAGAAATAAGAAAAAGAGAGGTCCAGAAAGGACCTGACACAAGACCCGAGGGATGCATTTAGCCCTCCAGTTGGTCTATGTACTGTTCACTGAAACCTCATTAGAACTGGTCTTAGTGAGTTATGGTGGCTGTCAAGAAACCCAAATTTGACATTTTTGGATCAAATTATTATTAAATTCAATCCAGTTTTATTTATATAGTGCCAAATCACAGCAAAAGTTGACTCAAGGCACTTTATATTCTAAGGGAGACAGATAATACAGAGAAATGGATGTTCAGCTGCCTGCCAGTTAGAAATAAGGGGAGGAAGACTGGACAACATGTGGAGGAGAGTCAGAGATTAATAATAACTAATGATTAAACACAAGAAATGCCCAGTGCATCATGGGAAGCCCCCAGCAGCCTAGGCCTATTGCAGCATAACTAAAGGACTAAGGCTCACCTGATCCAGCCCTAACTATATGCTTTAGCAAAAAGGAAAGTTTTAAGTCTAATCTGAAAAGTAAACGCTCTTTTGAGGGTATGCGATAGTATGAGGTCTTTAAGATAATATTGGTCTCATATTATTCAAGACCTTGTATACGAGGAGAAGCATTTTAAATTTGATTCTGGATTGAATAGGGAGCCAATGAAGCCATAATTATGCTCTCTGTTTCTAATTCCTGTCAGTACTCTCACTACAGAATTTTGGATCAACTGTAAACTTTTCAGGGAGGGATAAACTAGTTCTTGAGTGTTATTGCGCAAATGCAAAACAGCAGTCTTACATATTTGTTTAATGTACACATTGATGGACCTAACGGGATCAAAAAACTCATACTGCCCGATAGATTTAATACTATTTAATACTACTACAAAATAAAATTAAAGAAGTAAAGAGCTTTGGTTACATAGTGGAAATCCACAGTTTGTGTATCTATTTTAATTAATATTAATTAATTTTTCATAAATTCTTTGTTTAGGTACAAAGGACGACGTCCTGAGTGTCATGCCCCCCATGTCCCCAATCAGCCCTCAGAAGCAGCAGCTCACTTTTACTTTGAACTGGCTAAGACTGTGCTGATCAAAGCTGGAGGAAACTCCTCCACCTCCATTTTCACTCAGCCCTCAGCCAGTGGGGGGCACCAAGGTCCACATAGAAACCTGCACCTATGTGCCTTTGAGATTGGCCTGTATGCTCTTGGCCTCCACAATTTCGTTTCACCTAACTGGTTGTCCAGGACCTATTCCTCCCACGTGTCCTGGATCACGGGTGAGCAGAAGTGTGGCTGAAGGAAAAAGATAATGGCCCACGTTTAATGGCCCACGTTAGTCACTTACTTTTCCTCCTGTGTCCTTTTTTTGTTTTCAGGCCAAGCCATGGAAATCGGCAGTGCTGCCCTCAACATTTTGGTGGAATGTTGGGATGGTCACCTGACCCCTCCAGAGGTGGCATCCCTTGCGGACCGAGCATCGCGAGCAAGGGACCCCAACATGGTTCGGGCAGCAGCAGAGCTGGCCTTGAGCTGCTTGCCTCATGCTCATGCCCTCAATCCTAATGAAATCCAAAGAGCTTTGGTGCAGTGTAAAGAGCAGGTACTATGGGAGGGGGTTTGCACAGTAACTTTCCACTAAAGGTTTAAGGCATGTCTAGTAAACAGACTGGCAAGATTATAAGTTAGACTCAGTGTTGGGTAAGTTACTTTAAAATAGTAACTTAGTTACATTACTAGTTACTTCTCTCAAAAGTAACTCAGTTACTTCAAGTTACTCGTTACTTTCAAAGTAACTAGTTACTAGGGAAAGTAACTTTGGTTTTACTCAGAATTCTCTTGTTAATGTGTTTCTTCCATAACTTTGCCAGTCTTCTAGCTTGCTTACTTGCCACAAGTGCACTGTGCTACCTACCAATAGAAAGGAAAAGATAATGTGCATATTTCCACGAGAGAAATCCCACGCCTGGACCGTCATTGACTGCTGCCATGATTCTAGGCTACGTCACAGCGTCATGTGCGCCTTTTACATCCAACACAAAAACTGCAGTCGTGGTGCTTTCGATTGTACTCAGAACTCGGAAATTCTGCCTTCTGAATAGGAAGATGTAGGTAACACCAGACTGCAGATGAGCTGCTTACAGGGCTGGACTGGGACAGAAAATTGGCCCGGGCATTTTGACTAGAGACCGGCCCACCATTATAGGAAAAATCATAAAGCCTTTGAATGAAAACAAACGCTGTTGTGACAGTGATGTTCACTGTTCTGATGGTATATATGCATCAATCTATCAATCGTTGGTTGTAAGATTCAGATAATTATTTTTTAAAAGTGAGACATTTTAAATGAGAATAAGAAAGAAAAGTATTTCCTTGTGCCCCCCTCTCCCTGTTAATGCCCTACCTGCCCCCTGGCAACACTTTGCTAGACCCGCCCCTGCACAGTTACCAGCTGTCAGCTACCTAAAAAAGGATCCTGGTGTTATTTGTCTCTCAGAAACAGTTCATAACTTCCCTTCAACTCATTCATGTCACCTAAAAGGTAAACCTGTTTCTCCATCACCTGTTCAGCTCTGATGATTCAGTAAGGACATCTCCTGGTTTCATCTTCATGTTTCCCTCTCACCAGATAACCAAACCATATCATGACCAGCAGCTTTACAGCTGTGGCTCCAGCAAACATCAGCTGATACTAGAAATTAATATTAAATAAATTCTAACAACAGCTGATCAAGCTTAAACGTGCTGCTGTTGTTTAGCGCGACATCCGCTGGTTTCCTCTTTCTGGCACAAAGTGAGCGATAAACAAACGAGAGAAAAGCCGATCAGCTGATCATTGATCAGTTTTCATGATTGAAGTAGAAACAGGAGAGGGAGGGGGGAGAATGAGAGAAGAAGAGGCAGCTGTGCAGCATAAACACAGAATAACTGCAGCTTTGTGCCTTTTTCATTGCAGCTGAATTACGGGACAAACTGTTCATTTTCACCTCAATAAGAAACGCGTAATATTTTCTCTGAATACCAGACGGGACGGTTGGCAACTCTAATAACTTATGAGCAAAATAAAGTGCAACATCATTAACATCATAGCACCACCCAGCTGTATAGAAACTCCGTCATGCTAGCTAGCACGCAGTACGGAAAAAGTCCGAATAACGAAAATAAACTCCACCTAAACTTGGTTCATATCTGACCCAGAGAGACTGCAGGTCATAACTTCTTACCTGAAGTTCAGTTCACACTTGGACCGGCGGCCGCCTCGGGTCTCTTTTCCTTCTGCGTCCCCTTTCCTTCATCCACCTGCTGGCCTCCACCACTTGCTAATGTTACTGAATCTGTGGAAGCTCCGCGACAGCCACCACACGAAGTAACGAGTAACGACCCTATCTAAATCCCAGTAACGACTAACGCGTTCCTGATTTTGGCATAATAACTAGTTACCGTGCTCGTTACCACAATAATAACGTAGTTACTGTAACGCGTTACTTAATAACGCATTAGTCCCAACACTGGTTAGACTGTTACTAATTCTAACTGTTATAACTTGTTTATTTTATTTAAAAGGGACAGATTATACTGATTAACATGACTAGAGATCCATAACTAGTTTAGACAATTATAGAATTGTTTTTTAACTTTAATTTGATTTTCATTAATTGCATTGCATTAAGTGATTAGAAATTGCAACCATTTCTAGACCGCCATCTTTAGACCATTTAATGGTTTTTCTTTATTTTTTATTATTTTTCACATTTTCTTACATGTAATTCCTCCTTTGACTCCTTAGTCCATTTCTTCGTGGTTTTAATCTCAGACTTAGACGTTCTTTCTGTAAGTAGCTATAAGGTGAAGCAGACAGTGATCAGAGAGTCCATGAGCTGCACAGGGAACAGCACAGAGGGTGGTCTAGTAGTTTAGCATCCCTGGTGGAACACTTAATCTGTTGTCTGCATTTTGGAAGTTCATGGGTGAGGTTTGCACTGTAAAAATCCCTAGAAATAATGCTCAGGCAAGATGTTTTTTCTCTCCTTGTTGGCTATCTGGTCAACAAGCTGATTTTGAGCCTCTGACACACAGGCTTGTGGTGGGATGTAAACACCGACCACAATGAATGAAGAGAATTCCCTCTGTAAATAAAAAGGTTTGTAGTTCATAAAGAAAGACTCCAGGTGAGGGCTACGTCACTTTCCTCAGAGTGTGACTGCACACTAGCCTTTACTGATTTAGAAGCAGATTCCACCACCTCTTGTTTTTCCTGAGAGCTCCACGCTTTAGTCCACTGGGAAAAAACCCCTGAAGTCTGGCATCCGAAGAGCAGAGGCAGAGGAGTTTTTTACAAGTTCACTCATTTTATTTGCCAGTGATCGGATGTTCACCAGGTGTATAGATGGGAGTGAGGCGTGCTGACATAGTTTGATGAGTCATCGTCAATGAAAACCAGGGGAAAAAAAATATAGACATGACTGTCCAATGTTTAAGAGTTCATCTCTGCAAAAGTGACAGGAGGATAGCAGCAAAAACACTGAGTACACTCACAGAAATCAGCAACGCTGATTTTTTTTTTTCCCTGGGGTGGCTGTAGCTGAGGAGGTGGAGCACATCATTGGCTGATGAAGTTGGTGGTTCCCTCAGTCTGCATTGCCAAATATTGTTGTGCATTGCCAAGTTGCTCTCTGAAGCATCCATCGGAGTATGAATGTGTGTGAATGTTGGTTTGAGAAAACAGTGTAGAAATAAGAAGCATATATCCCTGTACCCTTCAGAATTTATCCTGATCCTTCTATCAGTACTCATATCATCATTAAACACAAGTAAGCCAGTTCAACAGACAGGCATACGTGCCCATGCCATGTCATTCCCTCCACCAGTGAAAGAGTATGTTTTACCCTATGGGGTCATTAACTATTCCTTTCCTTTGCCATACTTCTTGTTTGCGGTCATTTTATCATGGTGGAGTGATGTGGTAGATGCTAAATGGACAGATTCTTATGCAGTACTTTTCTATTCTCTCAGAGCACTCAAAGCACTTTATCAGCAATATGATATGAACTGGATCGTGTCTATTGAACAAAAGGATGTCGTATTGTTTGATAGAAATGAAAGTTATCAAATATCAAAGTGAACAAATGATGTGGCAGGATTGTTTAACACTATGCAATATATTCAGTACTGGAATTTATATTCAATATTAATTGTAGCTAGGCTCAAAATGTTAATGCTAGCTTGTTAGCATTATGATTTCAAAAATCATTGCCTTCTGTTTTTGTTTACATTTTGCAATGTCCCAAATTTGTTTGTAGAGGTGCAATTCAAGTCAGTTTCAATGTTGTTTCCTTAGCAGTCAGTGATAATACATCTTTTTGGATTTATGTTGTGGTTTCTCTAATTATCAAAGTAACTATCAAATATAACCTGAAATTCAACAAAAAATGTTACTTCATGGTTTATGTGTCTTGTGATGTACTGTCAAATCCTGCACATAAAATATCTGGTGTGTGGGAATATCTGAGTTATGAGGAACATTACTGTGAAAGTGGCTTATGGCACACTGCCATAACCTTAAACCAAAGCAGCAATATTACATAGCCCATGTAAATTTAAATTTCATTCATTAAACGTTTTGCTTCCTCATCTCACTTCCTCTCTGTCCTGTTTTCCTCTAGGATAATGTCATGCTGGAGAAGGCCTGCATGGCAGTAGAGGAAGCAGCTAAGGGTGGAGGTGTCTACCCCGAGGTTCTGTTTGAGGTGGCTCACCAGTGGTACTGGTTGTATGAGCAGTCAGTAGGTGGAGGATCAAGCCAACAACGGGAAACATCCGGCCGATGTGGGGCAAACGGCGGTTCGGGCAGGAGGCCCCCAGAGTCTAACTGTGGTGTTCTTGACAGTGGAGTCAACATGGAGTCTCCAGGGGTAGCAACAGTCACAGCTTCCGTCACTGCAGCCGCTGTCGTACCAGTTATCTCTGTAGGGTCCACCATTTACCAATCCCACGCTATGCCTGGCCAGGCTATGGCTCACCCCCACACCCCGGGCCTCCACCCATACACCACTATCCAGGCCCATCTCCCCACCGTCTGCACGCCCCAATTCCTAGGGCACCCTCTGCAGCATGTCCCCCGGCCCACCGTCTTCCCTGTGTCTGGGGCTGCATATCCACAGGTCAGAGCACAAGTACATTTTGGATCATTTTAGATAGTTTTGACTCAACTATGTTTTTCATTGTCTTTAAAGTCTTTTATATTCTTCTCTAAAAATATTTTATTGCAAGCGGTTAAATTCAAAGGGAACACCCCATAAAGTAAGAAAACGCAAAATAATGGCAAGCTGAAAGACATTGCTACACTTGAACTGAAAAACAAAAACCAGGATGAGAACAAATTGACACACTGAAGAAATATAGCAGATAGACAGACATACACATACATACTTTTTTCAGGAGTGTTTCCTGGTACTGTTCCAGAAATATCAAATATGGTTTGTTTTGACCCCTATATTTTTTTTCTCCTCCCCTTTTGTGAGTGTGGACGCTTCATCTCTTTGCTCTTTAATGCTTTGCTTCTTTTATTGATTTTATTGATTTTTATGCTGATTTTTTCCCTTTTTTCCTTATGAGCTTACCTGCGATAGCTTCTGGACACTCATAGATCATTAGGACTAAAGTGTTCTTAACAGAAACAGCAACATTTTTATAGTTACCTTATCCTCAGCGCTCCGTGTGTCTGTGGCCTAGACACAGCTGAAGCCTGATTACAGCGTCTGGGCACCGAGCAGCCTCAATAGCCTGGAAAGGTGCTAACCGCTAGGCTAACTAGCAACAAGATGCCTTCCCTCTCCACAGATGACTACCACAGCCTCCTGCAGAAGATTGCAGTACTGGAGACAAAAATTCATCGCTTAGAAGTAAACGTGGAGGTAAATGGACTGTGTGGAAATGAAACAACCTTGCCTTTGATTCAAAACAATGGCGATGAGCAAGCTAGTACACAGCTAAGGAGCACAGATAACATGACCAAGAAAGTAGACTCTGTGCATTATTATAAATCCTCAAGTGATAATCCCCCCTTGGACTGTCTTGGTGCAAAACCAAGACATAAATCATGTCTCCTGGAATGGGGAGGACGTACCACAGGCAGGGCACAGCGAGCTGAAATCTCTGAAACCGACTGGCTTTCACTTCCTACGAGACAGAGAAGCTCTTCTACCCCTGTATACGGGAGGAAACAGGACTGGACAACCGTGAATAGGAAGAATAACAACAAACCTCCAAAACAACTGAATGTGAAACTGCAGAACAGATTTGCTCCACTATCAAAGGAACCTGGATCTATATCGGACAACCATCCATCTAAAAGCAGCGAAGTAAGGTCTGAAAATCTGTTGAATAGCAAAAGACCACAGGGAAAGCTAAAGGCTAGGCCTGAAACTCTGATTGTGGGTGACTCTGCCGTAAAGGATGTACAAAGGATGTGCGGTAAGAACACTAAAGTCCTCTGCTTTCCTAAGGATATGGTCAACAACCTGAAGGAGAGAATTCTTCAAATTGCAGATGAATATCCAACTGTGACAAACATTGTTCTGCATACAGGGTCAAACGATGTGTCCAAACAACAGTCGGAGGTTCTGAAACGGGACTTTATTGGATTATTAAATACTGTAAACTCTCTGAATGCAGCTGTATTCATCAGTGGACCTGTACCGCCGGTCAGAGGAGGAGACGAGAGATTCAGCAGGTTGTTTACACTGAATAAATGGCTTATATCAGCATGTGCTGACCACTCAGTGCATTTTATCGACAACTTTAATATTTTTTGGGAACGCAGGCATCTGTTTAAAGCAAATGGATTTAATTTTAACAAGTCAGGGGTGAAACTGTTCACCTCCAACTTGTTTTATTCCATACGTCATCCATCTGTGCTTGGTGCCAAGGCTGAGATAAACGAGGAGTTATCTCATAAAGAGGAACAAACAGTACTCCAAGAACAGACAAAGCCCAGCAGAAACCTTGAGGAGGAGCTCCATTTGCCCCCACCCGGGAAGAGCCTCAGAAAGGAGAGACATCCATGGCATCTGAGGAAGAGCCTCAGAAAGGAGAGACATCTAAGGCAAGAAGAGGGGTCCCTATTTGCCTCCAACTCTCTCAACAACACCAACGACCAGGACAAGGGACCACGACCTTCCCCAGTCCCCCAAACCCCTGACAGGCCATCACCCTCCTCCCCCTCCCTTTCTCCCTCCTCCCCACACCTGAAATTCACTGAGGAGATGATGGAGCGGGTCAATGCTGGGCTCAGATCTACCCCCGTCCCAATCCCTTTTTGTCCCCCATAAACCCCCCACCAGAGCGGCCAAAGGTTCGCCATCGAGCCCCACCCTCAACAGAGCAATCGAAGTCACATTGCCCAGCCTCGCCCCCCTTAGTTCCTCTTCATGCCCTGTCTCCGCAGTCTGATGTGTGATGTGTGGAGGGTCCGGGCTGTGAGGATTATGGCAGTGGTGACTTTTCCCAGGAGAAGCTGGGACCCTGTTTACTAGAAGGTTTTAAAATTTCTGTACTTTTAGGTGACAGAAGGAGACATGTGGCCTGGTCAAAACACAGAGAGCTGCACTCTAAAAGATCTTTAAACATAGTAAACATACCTTGTGTGCCACAGACTGCTCCCAAACACGAGGGGACAAGTAATACCTCTAAAACACTTAAGTTGGCTTTATTAAACGTTAGATCTTTAGCTGGGAAAACATTTTTAATTAATGATTTAATCACTGAGCACAGCCTTGATTTTATGTTTTTAACTGAAACTTGGTTGGACCAAAGTAACAGTGTAGCTGTTCTCATCGAGACGACCCCTCCTAACTACAGTTTTATCAGTGAGGTCAGGGTGAGCAGGAGAGGAGGAGGGGTTGCTGTCTTATTTAATGAATCATTTCAATGTAAGCAGCTATCTCCTGGAAGTTTTCAGTCTTTTGAATATGTGGCTTTACAGCTGAAGGCCCCATCCAAAGTTGTGTTTCTTAATGTTTACAGGCCTCCCAAATACTGCACAGACTTTTTTAATGACCTCAGTGAACTGCTGTCTGTGATCTGTGTTGATTTTGACTGTGTAATTATTGCTGGGGATTTTAACATTCATGTGGACAACCCTCAGGACAAAGGGACTAAAGACCTGAGTAACACTCTGGGCAACTTTGGGCTGACTCAGCATGTAACAGAGGCCACACATAATAGAGGACACACTCTTGACCTACTGATCTCCAAAGGCCTGAGCATTTCAAAGGTTACTGTGTCTGATGTGGGCCTGTCTGATCATTACTGTGTTTTCTTTGAAAGTAAAATCTCAGCCCACACAAATATATCAACAACAGTGATCACAAAACGGTGTATAACTGAACACAGTAGTGCAATTTTTAACCAGGTCTTCCCATTAACACCTCACCTGTCCAGAGGGTCAGTCAATGAGCTCGTCAATAGCTTCAATGCTAACATGTTAAATGTAATGGACACTATTGCTCCCATTAAGGTGAAGGTTATCTCTGGAAGGAAAAAGTCTCCATGGAGAAACTCCACACTGGTGAAAAATGAAAAAAGAGAGTGTAGGAAAGCTGAGCGCAGATGGAGAAAAACAAATCTCCAGGTTCATTATGACATTTATAAAGAGAAACTTCACAATTATAATTTACAACTGAGGAATGCAAGGAGGTCCTACTTCTCTGACATCATCACTAAAAACAGCCATAATGCTCGGGTCTTATTTTCTACAGTAGACAGGCTAACAAACCCTCCTGTGTCAGTGGCAGCTGAACTTCATTCAACCATGGCCTGCAATGACTTTGCCAAATTCTTCACTGAAAAAATCCAAAAAATTAAACAAGCAATTGGTACATCAACAGCAGATCCAGGATATGTACTGTGTCCACCAAAAAACTGTTTAAACACCATGAAACAGTTTCAACCTATTAACAGCAAAGACCTGGAGGACATCTTAGGTCAGCTGAACTCCTCCTCCTGCTGTTTAGATGTCCTGCCAACAAGTTTTTTCAAAAAGGTCTCAAAGACTTTAGAGTCAGACCTGTTACAGATCGTCAACTTTTCTTTAATATCAGGTGTGTTTCCAGAATCACTAAAAACTGCTGTAATCAAACCTATACTGAAAAAGGACAATCTTGACAAGACACAAATGAACAACTACAGGCCGATCTCAAATCTCCCGTTTTTAAGTAAGATCATTGAAAAAGCAGTTTCTCAACAGCTCAGTTACTTCTTAAAACAGAATAATTGCTACGATGCCTTCCAGTCAGGTTTTAGACAGAACCACAGCACTGAAACCGCTCTGACCAAAGTGTTTAATGACATATGTCTGAATACAGACAGTGGAAAAATGTCAGTCCTAGTTTTACTGGATCTCAGTGCAGCATTTGATACAGTTGACCACAACATATTACTCAAACGACTGGAGAACTGGACAGGTCTTTCAGGAACTGTACTAAACTGGTTCAAAACATACGTAGAAAACAGGAAATACTTTGTATCAATAGGTAACTTCACATCTGAGCAGACAAGTATCACATGTGGAGTTCCCCAAGGTTCCATCTTGGGACCCCTTCTGTTTAACATCTACATGCTCCCACTGGCACAGATTATAAACAACAACAAAATAAACTATCACAGCTATGCAGATGACACACAAATATATATCACAATGTCACCAGGAGACCGAGGCCCTGTACAGGCTCTTGGTAAATGCATTGAGGAAATCAATGACTGGTTGTGCCACAATTTTCTCCAGCTAAACAAAAACAAAACTGAGGTAATAGTCTTTGGCGCCAAAGAAAAACGATTACAGGTC
The DNA here is from genome assembly GCF_041146795.1 of Maylandia zebra. Lineage (NCBI taxonomy): Eukaryota > Metazoa > Chordata > Actinopteri > Cichliformes > Cichlidae > Maylandia > Maylandia zebra. The sequence goes on along the minus strand of NC_135179.1, from coordinate 34,785,586 downwards.
ACCAGAGAACTTCAATCTATACATCTAAAAACCACAAACCAGGCGAGAAATTTGGGTGTAGTGATGGATGCAGACCTAAACTTAGAAAAACACATTAAGACAATAACAAAATCAGCTTACTATCACCTCAAGAATATTTCAAGGATAAAAGATCTGATGTCTCAACAGGACCTGGAAAAACTAGTCCATGCATTCATCTTTAGTAGGCTTGATTACTGTAACAGCATCTTTACAGGTCTACCTAAAAAATCAGTCAGACAACTACAGCTCATTCAGAACTCTGCTGCTCGAGTCCTCACTAAGACCAAAAAAGTGGACCACATCAGTCCAGCTCTGAGGTCTTTACACTGGCTGCCTGTCCGTCAGAGGATAGACTTTAAAGTTCTGATGCTGGTCTATAAAGCTCTGAATGGTTTAGGACCAAAATACATCAATGACCTCCTGACCCAGTATGAACCTTCCAGATCCCTCAGGTCATCTGGATCCGGTCTTTTATCAGTTCCCAGAGTCAGAACCAGACACGGAGAAGCTGCATTCAGCTTCTATGCTCCTTATATCTGGAACAAACTCCCAGAAAGCCTCAGATCAGCTGAAACACTTAGTTTATTTAAATCCAGGTTGAAGACTCACCTGTTCTCAGCTGCATTTGAATAAAGCACCAAATCCACACTTTAAGCTTAAATTTCAAAACTTACATTTAACTACTGATTTTATCTACTGTTCTGATTTTATCTGTTTTGATTTTATATACTGTTTTGTTTGTTTGTTTGTTTGTTTGTTTGTTTGTTTGTTTGTTTGTTTGTTAATTAGTTAGTTTATTTGCTTGTTTTAATCAATTTTAAATCATGCTTTTTATTTGTTCTTGTTTCTAATGTCTCTGTAAAGCACTTTGAATCACCTTGTTGTTGAATTGTGCTATACAAATAAACTTGCCTTGCCTTGCATTGCCTATATATTTAATGTAAGGCAAATTAAATTACATGACAATGACAAACAAACGCACGCGCGCACACACACACAAAGAAAAAAGAAGCACAACGCGAATGATCTCATAGCCAGTAACTTTTTGGATTACGCGTTGTTAGTTTTTTCTTTTATTGCTTACTTTGTTAAGTTGTTTGGCTCCTTGGTAAAGAGATGAGGGCTACTTCAATACTTTTGCACATTACTTTACATGCGAGATCTTCAAACTTGCCTAACAGTTTCATAATTATAGATACTGACGGCTTTTATAGCAACTGGAAAAGCTTGTACAGCTCCTCAGGATCCTAATGTCAGACAAAGAGACGGTTCTTATATCCAGTGCTGTTTATGAATAAGTGTGTGTGCGTATCACAAATGTTTTCACAACTATTAGTAGTAGTATTGGTTTTTTTTCATATGTGCATCTCATTAATTCCTAGTTTTTATTGTCTTGTACAGCACAGTGACTACATTTTGTGAAAATTTCTCTATAGACTGTTCATAATAATATGCAAATAAACTTGCATGTTTGCTTAACTGCTTCAGGGAATGCACCCAGCATTCATTGGTGCCCAGTATCCATTCTCAGTGGCCACTGGCCCCCAGCCATCAATGGCAGCCACGGCTGTCGCCTTCCCTGGTGTTCCTGTACCGTCCATGACTCAAATTGCTGTCCACCCCTACCACACTGAGGCTGGTCTGCCACTCAGCACCACTGTAGCAGGTCGGGACTACTTTGTGTTTAAGATCGGCAGTTGCTAATTCTTCTGAATTAAAACTTTTTTTTGCTGGTAATTGTTACATTGTTACATGGACGAGTTTGCATACAGTTGAGGTCAGAAGTTTACATACACTCATCAGAAGCATGAATGTCAAGGTTAATTTGGGACTTTTAATAATTTCTTTGAACCGCTCTTTTTTAGCTTGTCCGTGTGGACAGTTACAAATTCAGTCAGAGGGCCTCTTTCTTGGTTCCCCCTGTCTTGGTCCATGGCAATGTCTTCTTCTAGACCTTGGTGAAGCAACTGAATAACGTGTTTGAACTGATTATCTTAGAATCTGCAGTTGTTTAGAAATAGCTCCAAAGGACTTTCAAAGTTCCTTATTCTCTTTCTTAGTTTAACTGAGTTCTTTGGACTGTTCAGACTGATCCTTTTTATGGTAGAAAGTACCCGTTGTAGTGAACTGCAATCGCAGAACCTTCAGCACCACGTATTAAACAACTTGACTATATGTATGTATTTGAGCATAAATGTATATTTTTGACCATATGTGAATTGGAGAAAACCTAAAATAAACGTAAACCTTTGGGGGTTTTTAAAGCCACTGAAGGTACAGTGGGGCAAAAAAGTATTTAGTCAGCCACCGATTGTGCAAGTTCCCCCACTTAAAATGATGACAGAGGTCAGTAATTTGCACCAGAGGTACACTTCAACTGTGAGAGACAGAATGTGAAAAAAAAATCCATGAATCCACATGGTAGGATTTGTAAAGAATTTATTGGTAAATCAGGGTGGAAAATAAGTATTTGGTCAATAACAAAAATACAACTCAATACTTTGTAACATAACCTTTGTTGGCAATAACAGAGGTCAAACGTTTACTATAGGTCTTTACCAGGTTTGCACACACAGTAGCTGGTATTTTGGCCCATTCCTCCATGCAGATCTTCTCGAGAGCAGTGATGTTTTGGGGCTGTCGCCGAGCAACACGGACTTTCAACTCCCGCCACAGATTTTCTATGGGGTTGAGGTCTGGAGACTGGCTAGGCCACTCCAGGACTTTCAAATGCTTCTTACGGAGCCACTCCTTTGTTGCCCGGGCGGTGTGTTTTGGATCATTGTCATGTTGGAAGACCCAGCCTCGTTTCATCTTCAAAGTTCTCACTGATGGAAGGAGGTTTTGGCTCAAAATCTCACGATACATGGCCCCATTCATTCTGTCCTTAACACGGATCAGTCGTCCTGTCCCCTTGGCAGAAAAACAGCCCCATAGCATGATGTTTCCACCCCCATGCTTCACAGTAGGTATGGTGTTCTTGGGATGCAACTCAGTATTCTTCTTCCTCCAAACACGACGAGTTGAGTTTATACCAAAACGTTCTACTTTGGTTTCATCTGACCACATGACATTCTCCCAATCCTCTGCTGTATCATCCATGTGCTCTCTGGCAAACTTCAGACGGGCCTGGACATGCACTGGCTTCAGCAGCGGAACACGTCTGGCACTGCGGGATTTGATTCCCTGCCGTTGTAGTGTGTTACTGATGGTGACCTTTGTTACTTTGGTCCCAGCTCTCTGCAGGTCATTCACCAGGTCCCCCCGTGTGGTTCTGGGATCTTTACTCACCGTTCTCATGATCATTGTGACCCCACGGGATGAGATCTTGCGTGGAGCCCCAGATCGAGGGAGATTATCAGTGGTCTTGTATGTCTTCCATTTTCTGATGATTGCTCCCACAGTTGATTTTTTCACACCAAGCTGCTTGCCTATTGTAGATTCACTCTTCCCAGTCTGGTGCAGGTCTACAATACTTTTCCTGGTGTCCTTCGAAAGCTCTTTGGTCTTGGCCATGGCGGAGTTTGGAGTCTGACTGTTTGAGGCTGTGGACAGGTGTCTTTTATACAGATGATGAGTTCAAACAGGTGCCATTCATACAGGTAACGAGTGGGGGACAGAAAAGCTTCTTACAGAAGACGTTACAGGTCTGTGAGAGCCAGAGATTTTCCTTGTTTGAGGTGACCAAATACTTATTTTCCACCCTGATTTACCAATAAATTCTTTACAAATCCTACCATGTGGATTCATGGATTTTTTTTTTTTTTCACATTCTGTCTCTCACAGTTGAAGTGTACCTCTGGTGCAAATTACTGACCTCTGTCATCATTTTAGGTGGGGGAACTTGCACAATCGGTGGCTGACTAAATACTTTTTTGCCCCACTGTACATTCATGCCCTTGATTAGTGAATGTAAACTTGTCATTGCTAACCAATGTACTGTGTCTGTTGTAATGTTGTAGTTGGTGGTGTTCACCCTGGCCCCACCATCCAGGCCATCCAGGGAGCATCTCTGCCCTCTCTATCCTCTCAGCCTGCCTCCTTGGTCAGCAGTCCTTTCCCAGCAGAAGATGAGCAGCACAGCCAGCCCATTAGCCAACAAGGCCTGCACTACTTGCATTCTGCTTATAGAGTTGGTGAGTAGTTTATGTTCTCTGATTATATGTTAGTCTAAGTAGTCTGCATTATTAACCAATATGTATTCCTTGTCTTCTGTAAAGGCATGTTGGCATTAGAGATGTTGGGCAGAAGGGCTCACAATGACCATCCCAACAACTTCTCCAGGAGCCCTCCTTATACTGAGGACGTCAAATGGTTGCTGGGACTTGCTGCCAGGCTAGGTGAGACTTTACCAAATAAAGGGACATCTCTGGCTGCACTGACCTGGACACATATTTGCATTCTGTTTGAAATCGGGGAAGTAAGATAATAAAAGAAATACTTGCTACAGAAGCCAATTTTGAAAAAAAAAAATACAAAAAAGGAAAGCCTTCAATTATATAGTAATGTTCTAGGTCTTAAGCCATCCATTATTTCTTTGCATTTTGCTGGGAAATGGCAAATAGATGCAACAATGTATTGAAACATTTGGAAAAATAAATGGAAATGAAGTATATGAGAACAGAGATTGTAAAATTATGACCATCTTTATTTTTCAACATAGCCTGAACTCTCTGTGGCGGATGGATGGGAATGATGATCCCATAAGGGATAAGGAAATAAAGAATAGAAAGAGTACAGTTTACATTTAATAAGCAACCAACTTGAATAAAAGTGCCACAGGTGCATAATGGGGGCCTTATACTGTAAGAGAGTGCAAAAATGTTACATATGCAATAATGGGGGGAAAAGACAAAAGTAAAAATGAAGTAAGACTGACACTGTGCAAGAGAGTAGTGCAAACTGTATTACTAAACTATATGAAAAAGAAGAAAGGGTAAAACCGATAACTATGTGTGGACTCTTCTGCCACAGAAAAACAGTTAGTGTACAGTTTTATAGAGAGTGGCAGGAATTTCCTGAAGCGTTCTTTATGGCAGGAAGTGTGAATCGGACTGAGGGAGAAGGAGCTCTGCTGCCTCGACATGTGGAGTGGATTTTGGTGTGATGGGTTCTCCATGATGGAGAGCAGTAAGCTCAGTGACCTCCTGTCCCTCACTGACCAATGATGCTTTCAGCTCTGCGGATTAGTTTGTTCATCCTGCCGGTATCTCTGGCACTGATGCTGTAACCATCCATCCATTCACTCCCGCTTATCCTTTTCAGGGTCGCGGGGGGCGCTGGAGCCTATCCCAGCTGTCATAGGGCGAGAGGCGGGGTACACCCTGGACAGGTCGCCAGTCTGTCGCAGGGCTAACACATAGGGACAGACAACCATTCACACTCACATTCACTCGCACTTTCACACCTAGAGGCAATTTGGATTATCCAATTAACCTATCCCCACAAGCTGCATGTCTTTGGACGGTGGGAGGAAGCCGGAGTACCCGGAGGGAACCCACGCAAACACGGGGAGAACATGCAAACTCCACACAGAAAGATCCCAGCCTGATGGTGGAATTGAACTCAGGACCTTCTTGCTGTGCGGCAACAGTGCTAACCACCGTGCCACCGTGCCCTGCTGTAACCATGAAGACAAATAAACAGGCTTCACTCCAATCCACAGCTTCCTCTTCCTGACGTAGCAAAAGGATCAAATTAAATAATGAAGGGTCCTTTTAAAAAGGAAATAATGAAGCGTCACATGTCATTCAGTTTCAGACAGTTAGTCCTCTTCTTTTGTGTATGTTTCCTTTTTAGCTATTTTAATTGATGCTGGCTTAGCTATAAGCTTTCCTCTTTAGACTGCTTCAAGAGCATTTCAAGAGATAACGGGATTAACCGCTCCATGGTCATTTTCAGTTAAATTGTAATCTGTCTCGTTTTTTTTAATCTCTTCGACAGTTGATTTATTATTTGAAATTTTATAGATGATCTGTGTGTTGGCTGAAGTTTAATGCAAATCTGATTGAGACAGCGGTAGGAGTCAACTCAGGCAGCAATCCCTGGATCAGTTGACTCCTACCTCCATCTTAATCACTGTTACTCCTACCTGTCTAGATGGCTCAAGGCAGATTTTCTCTCACTCTTTCCATCCTGCCAGGAGTCAACTATGTGTACCAGTTCTGTGTTGGAGCAGCAAAAGGCGTCCTCAGTCCATTTGTCCTGCAGGAGTTAATCATGGAGGCCTTGCAAAGGCTGAACCCTGCCCACATCCATGCCCATCTTCGAACACCTGCTTTCCAACAACTTGTCCAGCGCTGCCAGCAAGCCTATCTGCAGGTACATCATATTCACCATAATACAGCGGTCCCTCGTTTATCGCGGGTGTTACATTCTAAAAATAACCCACGATAAGTGAAATCCGCGAAGTAGCCAACTTTATTTTTTACAATTTACAACAGATGTTTTAAGGCTGTAAAACCCGTCACTACACACTTTATACACTTTTCTCAGACAGGCATGAACATTTTCACACTTTTCTCTCTTGTTTAAACTCTAAAAGTTCAAACCTTCGTAGAAAAATAAGTCCAGTATTATAGGATGAAACCAGACACCCCCAGCTGCCGCTGACGGTGCCATATGTTTCATCGACATTGTTGCGTTTGTTGGGGAGAAAACTTACAAACATACAGTACAGCACTTCAGACTCACACTGCTAGCGAAGATTTGTGTAAATTTGACAATCTCGCGATATAGCGAGGGACCACTGTATTCATTATGGGGTTGATGACAAAGAGTAATGCAGGTTGGGCTGCAGGACTGATTCCCACAAGTATCTCATATTTATAGGTAATTAAAATCTTTTACAGCCAAAAATGTAATTCAGTCAAATAAAGTAAAACAAAGTTTTTCAGTAAGGAGAGTAAAAAGTATCAGACAAGGGAAAGCACGATAGAGCTGTTGCAAAAAGCCAGGTTCGGCCAATATTTGTCTACATGTGTTCGCAGACCCAAGTGACTGTCGTGGAAATTTTAACGAACAAGTCTGCAGACACGGTTACTATAATCAACACTGTTTATTATCACGCACACAAGAGAGAGTACATCCAGCAAGATGCTGTCATGCAGTCTCTGAGACGGAAGTGGAGCTCCCACTCCTTTATGCGTTCACAAAAAGGGAGGAAGTAACAAACTGATCATACCACCTCACGTGGCTCGCTATGAAACCTAACAAACACTCCACTACAACGAGTACGCTGTTTCATGCCCTTGGTATTATCAGCGCCCGCAAAAGAGAGTTGTTTTCTTCAGCTGTTGAGGTTGACATGAGTTGAGCTAGTTCTAGATTGTTGAGTGGAAGTTTCCATTACGCTGCCACAACTGAGCATAAGCACTGCAGCACTTTAAATGAGAAAAAAATTAATTTTCTATTACATGACCGATTGGGAATCTGTTGTGATAACCTGAATCTGATAATACCCTGACTCGATTGCCGATTTTGATTTTCTTTTTACATATTTTCTGTATTTTTTTTCCGGCCACTTCATAGTGACTGACATATCCTCCCAGCAGCTAATTGTCAGATGTTGTGGAGGCTGCACCGAGCAATTATGTAGATTTACAGCTCCAGTTCCAAAAGTTTGTGATGCTGTGTGAAATACCAGTTCAAACAGAACGCAATGACTTGTTAATCTCATAAAGCCATAATTTATTAACAGTAGAGCATCAAAAACATATCAAATGTTTAAACTGAGAAAATCTTCATGTCATCAAATTTAAAATGAACTGGGCAACTAGCTGAAAAGAAAGCTGAAAAGAAACCGCTATATGAACATTTTGAAACTAATTGAGGTTGAATGGCAACAGGTCAGTAACATGTCTCATCTTAAACATTTGAGATGTTCTTTTTGTTCGATTCTGAATAATATATGGGTTTATAAGATTAGAAAATCATTCTTTTTTAAATTTACATTTTTGTTTTTTTGGACTTAGGTTGTAAATCATTTAAGCACATCTGTAAGTTGGTTGAATTTTACAGTGGCCTAGCTTTGTAGAAACACTGTTGTAAACTAGAAAAATTTGCATTTCCTGCGAAAATGCTGTGTGGATGCCTTAACGCTGAAGATGTCTGCTGAAAAAAGCTGAAAAAGTTGAAAAGTTGCAAAAAGTTGTATGGCGGTGAAGAAACTGAAAATTCTGCTGAAAACAGGTGAAGAAGCAGAAATTTTTGATGAAAACAGGTGAAAAGCCAAAAATTCTATTGAAAGGGGTAAAGACGGAGAAATTTTTGCTGAAAAGTGGTAAAAAAAAAACGCTGCCCTGAGCAGGATTCGAACCTGGCCCACCTGGGCCCTATTTCAGGAAGCCGGTTTAGAAAACTCAGAGTGAAAAACGATACTCAGGGTTGAGTAACCCCGAACTGTCCAACTCGGAATATTCGGTTTCAGAAAGGCTGATAACAATTAGTTCAGTCAACGCGGAGTTGCTTTAACCCCAAGTTAAGCGCGCGCACGAGGATACATAAAGCCCTGATTAGTGGAGCACAGATTAAGCGAGTCACCATGGAGACGGAGGGAAAGAAGGTGCGGTCAATGTATTTTACAGCGCTTGAGGCCGAAATTCTGATGGCAGCATATGCCGATAACATGCAAATTCCGCGGAAAAAAGGTAACACAGCCTCAGCTGCAAAAGAAAGGGAGCATGCATGGCAAAACATAGCCGACAGAGTCAATGCGTGAGTGTTAATTTAAACATTGATCTAGGGATTTCCACCCATTTAACACGTTATTTTATTATATTTTATTTTATTTTTTATTTCATACATTTTATTTTGTGATGTGATGTGAGCGCAGGTGCAACCCAACAGGCCCCAAACGTTCCTGGCAGCAAGTAAAAATGAAATATAAAAATATAGTCCAAACAGGTAAGGTGTAATTGTATTATGAGCCATAGTGCTTGGTCTGTTTGTCCGATGTAAATCAATTGCAGTTAGAGGCTACATTAATTTCCCCTCTGTAAGCACTTATTGAAATTAGAAATGCTACAGGGAACTATGTACCTGTACATTAATGCTGTGGAAAGACTTCCTGTTCACATAGTCTCCTTCATTTACTGAAGGAGCAATGATTGGAATGTGAGTGCCATCTATACAGCCAATCACGCCTGGGAACCGTGAGAATAAATGTAAAATTTAAGTAGTAGTTCAAATATCACCACATCATGAATTAAGTTTCGTTCATCCTGATACCTGCAATTTTGTGGCATCCCTCTTTGATAAATCTTGTGGGTCTATGACCGGGGAACACCACAAACGAGTACACGAGACGTTTCAGTGCAACTGTAACATTCCTGACTGCCCGACAGACGGTAGCCTTGGAAACGTGCTCAGCGTCACCAATATTATACAGAAAGCTCCCGTTTGCAAAAAACCGAAGTGCAATACAAATAATATGTACAGAACTGAGAGAATGTCCGCGATGTGTCACATGAGCAATATTAGGCCTGAGGATGTTATTCAAATAAATTATAGATTGTGCTGAAAAACGGTAACGTTCACACAGGAGATCATCAGGAAATGATAAAATGTCCGAACGCGCTCTAATCACTCTCCCGGCGGAGAGCTCTGCGGAGAATTTGGGCTTCAACATCTACTGGCTCTTCAAGGGAGGGGCACGCCATGTCTGACACTTCCTACAGTCAGGTTTCTGACAAAGAGGCGGAGAATGTCAGGGTTAGTTGAAGTAAACCTGCTAGGGGGCAGGTTAGCTTCACGGAGTGTGTCGTCATAGTAACTCACTCAGAATTAATCTAAACTCGCTTTGTGAAACCGAAAACCCAGAGTTTTCGTTAACTCAGGGTATACTTACTCAGAGTTTGCACTAAACCGGCTTCCTGAAATAGGGCCCTGGTCTCAAGGCAGCCACTCATCTCACTGCGCCAAACTCATTCTCACACAGAATAGGTGGAGAGACTGACAATTTTGCTGAAATGAGCAGAAGCTGCTGAGAATTGTGCTGATAAGAGGTGAAAAGGCTGAAAATTTTGCAGAAAAGAGGTGAATCAGCAGAATTTCTGCTGAAAAGAGTTTTTTTTCTGAAAAAAGCTGAGATTTGTGCTGAAAAGAAGTGAAAATTCTGAAAATTTTCAGTTTTTTCTGAAAACAGCAGAAAAAACTGAAAAAACTGAAACTTTTGCTGAAAAGGGGTGAAAAAGCTGAAATTTGTGTTGAAAAGAGTTAAATAAGTTGAATTGGTAACTGAAAGAAATGTTGCCATAAGCGGGATTTGAACCCCGGCCTCCCAGTCTGAGAACGGCTGCTCATCTCACTGAGCTAAAACACAGCTCAGCCCAGCAAGGAAAATCAGTGACGCCATTGATAATATGGCAGAAATGGGCAAAAAAGATTGTATAAAAAATTCAATATCTCAAAAAGTATAGAAGTTATGAGCACCAAAAGTCATAGTAATAATTAGCAGAAAGAGCAGAATTTTTCGAAGTTTGAACGGTGCAAATAGCATGAACACTGAGAGAGTAGTTAAGCAGCAAAAAACGTACGGAAGCAACCAGAATAATAAAGAATAAAGAGAAACAGGAACTCATAAGGGCATCCACACAATTATAGTCCAGCATGTGTTATGTGTGAGTAGCTCCACTTAAATAGGAAGGTTCAGGCTACATTGTCCAGTGTCACCTCCTTTTCTCTCTGCAGCATATTCACCACCGGCTCATCCACCTGACACCTGCTGACTACGATGACTTTGTCAACATGATCCGCAGCGCAAGAGGTGCTTTCTGTCTGACTCCTGTGGGTATGATGCAGTTTAATGATGTGCTGCAGAACCTGAAAAGGGGCAAACAGACCAAGGAACTATGGCAGCGTATATCCCTGGAGATGGCAACCTTCTCTCCGTGAGCAGCACACTCGGGGAGACAAAATCTGCTCAGCGTCAGCCTGGGCCAAGAAGTCCCATCCAGCCTCCAGCATAGCTACTGCCACTGCACTGAGCTGACCACACTTACGTGTGATTTTGTTAGGGCCATTGCTTCCTGCTCCGAGGACTCAGTGAAGCGCACATAGGCAGTGCAATCGACTCCCATTCCCCAATTCACAGACTTACTTTCGTTTTTTGTGTTTGTCCACCAGAGCGTTGTGAAGTAGCCTGGTCACTTACCTGCTCTTCCTGGCTGATCTTTTATCATTGTTTATCGTTATGTAAATGTGGAATTCCGGTGTACTCCTTCCTTTCTTCATTTCTCCTCAACTTAAGACTGACAGGGATCTCTCCTCCTCATCCTCACTTCATTTTCACTGTTTTGTATTCTGTTTTTAGTTTTGTTTTAAAGGAAACCACTGCGTGAGTTATTTTTTATGCTGCAACATTCCTGTGTAGTGTTAGATGCTTCACTCACCAGAGTCTTGTCACCATGGATATGAATCATTACAGTGTGGGACAAAACAATGATTTGTGAGAAGAAGAAAAAAAGTTTAATATGAAGCATTTTATTGTCCCTATTGGTGAGGATTTTTCAGTATTTTGTTTAATCTTTTTTTGATACTTTGTAATAGGCTATGACACGTAAGCAAATAGGAATGGGACGAGAGTGAGGGAATGCTGAAGGTGCTTTTTCTGTTGTGTGGGATACATTTGTACATTTTAGCCTGCCTGAGAAGTGACATGAACAGCTCCAGACCAAAACCAGAGGCCACCTCACCACTGCTTAGGCAAACAATGTCTGCAAGGCCTTCTCGAGCTACACTGTCCAACAGTCAAAACACCTTATCAGTCCCATTTGGGCTAAGTTGTTTGTTTGTTTTAAAATAATTTTCCAATATAGAATCCCCAGATTTCCAGCAGCTGTCAGAACGTTTAATAGATCTTTTATATAAATATAAAAATGCTTTAAGGCAAACTAGATTTGCTTAATCTAATTTACAATGCTGTCTAAACACAGCTACTAAACAGACTCCTGACTAAAACGCAATAAAAAGAATTTAGAATAGCATGACCATAAATATTAAAATCACGCATCCAGCCCTTCTTCACCACATCTAAAGCACTGACTAGTTTAAATGCACAGAATACAGCAGTGTGGATGGAGATGGCAGACCTATTGGAAGCAGCATTGTCCATTTGACTGATCCACATCCTTTTTCGTCCAAAGTTTTCCATATTGTAAAAGCCAAACATACCGTGTAAACACTCCTTTATAAGCCTTTCGTTTGTCCAGTGATATAGAGTGCATTTGCCTTGTTCTGATGCACCAAACAGAACTAAAACCACTGTTTGGATGATTGAAGTGTAAAAGAAAAACTTTCTGGCCGCACTCAGAAAAACCCAAATAAGCCACACAAAACTGAAATGTCTGCTTTATTATTCATGTGCCTGTTTTTGAAGGCTAGGAATTTGGTTCAGCAAATGTACATTTTTAGTGCAAACCATACACAGTGGACAAGTCCCAGACATTGCTGTCTCACCTTTCAACCACATTTGTTTTCTCTGCAGATTACACTGACATCTATTATAGTGTAATCAGTACCAGTCACCATATCAGCTTAGCGTTTTAGGTTGTCCGAGGTCCTGAATTATATGCTGCTCATGCTTTGTATACACTGTCACACATGTACAGTGTAGCTAATCATCTAAAACCCAAATGTTCTGAGACTATTACTTTGGCACCACGTTCTCTTAATTAGACATGGCTTTGGCTTTGCTCTGGAAAGTGCTATCTTCTTTGTTTTCAGTTTTCTGGTCCACTTAAGCCCCAACACTCTTCAAGACAGTTACCAGACACAAATGACACAGTGTGTTTGAGTGGCCCTCTTCTTCGATGTGGTTAGCTCATAGCCCATGGTGCTGTTACTTCAAGACATGTTGACACAGTCCAGGCAGCTGCTGTGGTTCTGAAACTGGCTCATTGGTTCTGGACCTCACAGGTGAAGGTGACGTAGTAGAAAATGTACTGTGATATTTTTGTATTTCTCAAAAGTGTAGTTCGATTGAAAAGTTGTATATGTGCTGATTGCAAAAGGTTCTAATTGAGAGTGCAAAGACAAAAAATAAAAGCAATAGTAAAAGTGTAGAGTTTACTTTAATAAAGATCATTGAAAACACTAAATTGCTTTGACTGATTTGTGGGTTTGAGTAGGGATTTATTTGTTTTGGCCAAACCAACGTGTTTCTGTGCAATATCTCACCCATGGCCACAAGAGTTAGCAGTTATCAACTGATAAATTAGTAAGACTCAGATTGTTCAATCCTTTTCCTGACAATACCCACTGTCATATATACTATACAGCAGTCCCTCGTTTACGTTACGTTCTAAAAATAACCCGCGATAGGTGAAATCAGCAAAGTAGCCAACTTTATTTATCTAAAATTATTATTATAGATGTTTTAGGGCTGTAAAACCCCTCACTACACACTTGTTACGTGTCTGCAGGCTGCATGTTTTCTTTCCCTCCCCTTTTGTTTGCCATTCCCTTAGGTCGCAGACTGCAGGCTGATGTCAATCTGGGGACGTCCAATTAATTAGAGGAGGGAGGCCCTGATTGGACAAACCAGGAGTGAAGCCCTTGATAAGGAGACTCACCTGTGGTGGGCGCGGCTCTCTTCCCTCCTTGAATTGTTTGACACATGTGTGACGGTTTCCTGCTGTCTTTCTTTTGTTTGATGATTGTGGTGGGAGTAAAGTGGACTAGGTGAGTTTGGGGACCCCATACACTTACTCACGTAGAGTCTTTGTGTTAGAAACACTAGGTAAGTAGGTTGGTGCCACCCATGTAATTTTGAGCTTGTTTTAAGTTGAGGTTTGGGTCTATCTCTCCTGTTTGTTGCTTTTCTAGGATAGTAGCTCAGCTCAGCTAAGTTTTGGTTTTGTCTTTTTGGTGTTTTTTTTTTTTTTTGGCACAACCTAACTGTCCCTATTTCCCCCACATTTGTTGTTTGAGTCTGGGTTGTTTATTTTGTGAGAGCGCTGCCATTAAACCTTTTTTCATAACACCTGTACTGAGTTTCCGGAGTTGTTGTGTTATCCCCTCCTGCCCTCGGGGAGACGTAATACACTTTTCTCAGACAGAAATGAACATTTTCACTTTTCTCTCTTGTTGGGAAGAAAACTTACAAACATACAGTACAGCACTTCAGAGTCACACTGCTAGTGAAGATTTGTGTAAATTTGACAAGCTGAACGCATTCTGTACTGTACAGGAGACACAGCACGAGATTGGCTGTAAACCATTGTCAGTAAATCAGGACCCAGAACACAAAGCATTGTTTTAAAAAAAAAAATTTGCACAAAAAAATTCTGCGAAACGGCGAGGCCACGAAAGCTGAAACGCGATGTAGTGAGGGACCACTGTATTGCCAAAATTCCCACAGAAATCCAAATCATCAAATTCAAGTGTTCCAATTGCTTCCATGACCACAGGTATGTAAAATCAAACACCTAGGTATGCAGACTGCTTTATTTGTGAGAGAATGGCTCACTCTCAGGAGCTCAGTGAATGCCACCTGTGGAATAAGTTCAGTCGTGAAATTTCCGAGAAGCTTCTTTAGTTCATCATTTCTCTTCTCTGATGAGAGGTGAAACATCTTCAAGCAACTTAAAGAAGTCCAGACACTTTTCTTTCCAAGCTCCTTAGACTACGATGACCTGAATGACTGAGAACACAGATATCTTGCTACTAAATATTGCGCAGTCAACTGTTAGTGGTGGTATTATAGCAAAGTGATAACGATTAGGAATAACATCAACCATGCTACAAAGTGGTAGGCTACGTAAAATCACAGAGCGAGTTCAGCAGACTGTGAGGCACACAGTGCACCAAGGTTGCCAACTTTCTGCAGAGTCAGTGGCTAGAAACCTCCAAATTTCATGTGGCCTTCAGTTTAGCCCAATAACAATGCATGGAGAGGTTCACAGAATGGGTTTCCACGACCGAGCAGCTGCATCCAAGTAAAGCTGCCACGGGACTGTAAAGACCTCACAAATGCACTTTGAAAGAATGGTCTAAAATTCCTATAAACACAGTACTAACCCTTGTGGAAACCCTTCCCAGAAGAGTTGAAGCTGTTCCAGCTGGAAAGCTAATGAAGCAATCCATTTTGTCCATTTTGTTTACCAATCAAGATATTAGAAGCAGGGCCTGTAGGGTTTGGAAGTCGGCAGATGGACCCTGCATGGTTTGTTTTTTTTTCTATGAACTATATACAGTATATATACAGTGTATATATAACCGGGTGATGTCCAGTGTAGTTCTTTTCCCATGTCCCAAATAATTAATATCGTTTCAAAGTTACAGTCTTAGAACAGTTATAACTTAATTAGAGCTCCCCTCTGTGAATCGTTACCTTATCGTGGTGAAGGGGTTTGTGTGTCCCAGGGATACCAGGGGCTATGTTGTATGGGGGCTTTTGCCCCCTGGTAGGGTCTCCCATGGCAAATTGGTCCTGGGTGAGGGACCAGACAAAGAGCGATTCAGAAGAACCCTATGAAAAGACCATCAAGGGAACAGTTCACCCTGCCCGGGGTAGGGTTACCGGGGGGCCCACCCTGGAGTCATGCCCAGGGAGGGTGCCCGAGCGTGAGCGTCTGGTGGCCGAGCATTAGTCCATGGGGCCCGGCCAGGCACAGCCCGAAAAAGGGACATGCGCCGATCTTGCTGCAGGGTCACGGCTCGCAGGAGGCATGGTAAGGGTCAGGTGCAATGTCGGGCGGCGGCCAGGAGAGGAGGTCCTGGCGGACCGATTCCGGGCTACCAAGACTGGCAATTGGGACATGGAATATCACTTCTCTGGTGGGGAAGGAGCCTGAGCTAGTGCGTGAGGTTGAGAGGTACCGGCTAAATATAGTCAGGCTCACCTCAATGCATGGCTGGGCTCTAGAACCAGTCTCCTGGAGAGGGGCTGGACTCTGTCTCAGTCTGGAGTTGCCCCTGGTGAGAGGCGTCGGGCTCGGGTGGGTATCTTGGTATCCCCTTGGCTTGCTGCAGGTATGTTGGGGTTTCTCCCAGTGGACGGGAGGGTTTGTTCCCATCTGTGCTTATGCACCAAGTGGCAGTTCAGCTTACCCAGCCTTCTTGGAGTCCCTGCGTGGGGCACTGGAGGGTGCTCCCCCTGGGGACTCTGTTGTCCTACTGGGAGACTTCAATACTCATGTTGGCAATGACAGTGAGACCTGGAAGGGCGTAATTGGGAGAAACGGCCTCCCTAATCTGAACCCGAGCAGTGTTTTGTTATTGGATTTCTGTGCAAATCACAGTTTGGCCATAACGAACACCATGTTTGAACATAAGAGTGTCCATAAGTGCACGTGACACCAGGACACTCTAGGCCACAGGTCGATGATTGATTTTGTAATTGTGTCACCAGACCTGAGGCCATATGTTTTGGACACTCGGGTAAAGAGAGGGGCTGAGCTGTCAACTGATCACCACCTGGTGGTGAGGGAGGATGCTGGGCAGACCTGGCGCGCCCAAACGTACAGTGAGGCTGTGCTGAGAACGTCTGGCAGAGGCCCCGGTCCACGAGATCTTCAACTCACACCTCCGGCAGAGCTTCAACAGCATTCCAAGGGAGACTGGGGACATTGAGTCTGAATGGTCCATGTTCAGCACCTCGATTGCCGAAGCCGCTCCACTGAGCTGCGGCCGCAAGATAGTTGGTGCCTGTCGTGTAGCCACGAAGCTGAAGAAGGAGTCCTTCCGGGCTTGGTTAGCCTGTGGGACTCCAGAGGCAGCTGATAGGTACCAACAGGCCAGAGATTCTGGCAAACCATCTGGCGACTCAGGAGGGGAAAGCGGTGTTCTACCTGCACTGTGTGTAGTGAGGGTGGAGTGCTGCTGGCTTCAACTGAGAAAATTGTCAGGTGGTAGCAGGAATACTTCGAGGATCTCCTCAATCCCACTGGCACGTCTTCCGTGGTGGAAGCAGAGTCTGGGGACGAAGGGGATGACCCGCCAATCTCTGAGGGCGAGGTCATTGAGGCAGTTAAACAACTACTTGGTGGTAGAGCCCCTCGGTGGATCCTGTGGGGGGTCTCAGGATCTCATCTCTGCTTTTTGCAGATGATGTGGTCCTGTTGGCTTCATCAGGTGATGGCCTACAGCTTGCCTTGGAAAGGTTCGCAGCCGAGTGTGAAGAGGTGGGAATGAGAATCAGCACCTCCAAATCTGAGGCTATAGTCCTCAGCCGGAAAAGGGTGGAGTGCCCACTCCGGGTAAGGGACAAGACCCTGCCCCAAGTGGAGGAGTTTAAGTATCTCGGGGTCTTGTTCACGAGTGATGGGAGAAGGGAGTGGGAGATCGACAGACGGATTGGTACAGTGGCTGCAGTGATGCGGATGCTGTACCGGTCTGTTGTGGTGAAGAGAGAGCTGAGTGTAAAAGCGGAGCTCTCAATTTACCGGTCGATCTACGCCCCTACCCTCACCTATGGTCACGAGCTGTGGGTAGTGACCAAAAGAATGAGATCGCGAATACAAGCGGCGGAAATGGGCTTCCTCCGAAGGGTGGCTGGCCTCTCCCTCAGAGATAGGGTGAGAAGTTCGGCCATCCGGGAGGGGCTCAGAGTAGAGCCGCTGCTCCTCCACATCGAAAGGAGCCAGCTGAGGTGGTTCGGGCATCTGACAAGGATGCCTCCTGGGTGCCTCCTGGGTGAGGTTTTCAGGGCATGTCCCACTGAGAGGAGGCCCCGGGGCAGACCCAGGACAAACTGGAGAGATTATATCTCTCGGCTGGCCTGGGAACGCCTTGGTGTTCCCCCGGATAAGCTGGAGGTGGTGGCTTGGGAGAGGGAGGTCTGGGCTTCTCTGCTTGGGCTGCTGCCCCCACGACCCGGCCCCGGATAAGCGGAAGAAAATGGATGGATGGATTGATTAGAGCTCCAACTGAGAAATTAGGTCAGGGACCTAAAAGATTCATTCTTTTAAATAAAACATTTGCAAATGTCACTAACTTCTATCTTATTTAACAAACTTACATTTCTTAATTGCTCTGACATTTGTTTAACAGAGGTGATATGTGTCAGATGCAGAGGTGGGTAGTAACGAGTTACATTTACTCCGTTACATTTATTTGAGTAAGTTTTTGAAAAAAATGTACTTTTAAAGTACCTTTTTTGCATGATACTTTTTACTTTTACTTGAGTACATTTGTGAAGAAGAAACGGTACTTTTACTCCGCTACATTTGCAAAATTCGACTCGTTACTTTAAAAAAATAAAATAAAATTAGTCTAACACATTAGATAACATGCCACTAGTGGAGTTTCCGGTAACATTTTTGCCAATGAGATGTGGCCATGCAGTCACATGACCAGTTTGAAACTGTGGCGGGCAGAGTGGCCCAAGCGTTTCAAAGTAGCAGACACACGGAAAGAAGAAACATGAAAACATGGCAGAGTCTACGCTAGAGCTGAAGAGGATGAACAGCATTTTCCTCACATACAAAGAATGTTTCGCTTAAAAGCAGCACAAAAGAACAGCTATGTCTTCAGTGTCTGTGTCTTCAGTGAGAGCCAAAACAAACCAACTTTTCAGCGTGAAATAACTCAACTCGTGTAACCTGAGGAAACGGTAAGTTTTCTCTAAATATCTTTTTAGCTGTAGTTAGCTGGATGTCAGTCTTATGTTGCAGCAGCTGTGTCGAGCTCGAGCTGCGAGTCTGATACTCTGATGCGACCTGAGTGTTCAAACTGTGCGTTCATAACATGAAGCTTATCATACAAAATCGGTCCCTTGCTCTCCCTCTCTCTGTCTTTCACTCACAAAGACACACACACACACACACAACACCATCAACTTTGCTAAATTACTACTGAAAAACATTAGGCAGCTGTAATTGAGCAGCAATGTCCATCCAGCTCTTTTCATGGTTGTTGTAGTCGTGATAATTTTGTGAGGCCACATTGAAAAGCCTCGGATACGGAAGCGTAGAGCTGCCACCCAGGCAAAAGAAAAATAGAGCTATATCACGTTATAACGTGAGAATGTAATGTTTGTACAATATACTATCACGTTATTACAATATACATAATTATCACGTTCGTACAATATAAATATTATATTGTACGAACGTGATATTATATTGTTCAAGCGTGAACAGTATATTGTACAAACATTAAAAGTATATTGTTATAACAATAAACTTTTCACATTATAACGTGATATAGCTCTATTTTTCTTGCCTGGGTGGCATACGCTTACGTACTCGGATGAGCTTTCCAAAGTTCTACAAGTTGTGCCTCCATCTCTTGTGTCCAGATCACACGCTGCACCGCCGTGCTGCTCCACCTTTTCTCTTTCATTTCTGTGTTTGTGCGTGCGCAGTGTGAGAGGCTGCCTTGAGGGGCGACAGGATTTCAAACAGGTTTGATTATCATGCGACCAAACGATTGATGATTGGGAGCTGGTCGTCAGGTGTTAACTGCTTTTCGTTACCCCATGTATACTACACGATGCACGACACACGATTAAGGCAAAACTCGGGCCGATCCCCAAAATGGTTGCGCAACTGAAAAATCGGCTCAAAATGGGCCAAAAATCACACAGTGTATGGACAGCTTTTGAAGGCTAGCTCCAAACAAATATCTGCAGTTTGGCAGTGTATACAGCACTATAATGACCAGACCTAATTCTTTTGAAAACCATACATCTTTCCACAGGTCTCCACTTCATCAGACATCACCTAGACTCAGAGCTGGATGAGGCCAGCACAAACAGAAGCCTAACCAACAAAGATGATGGATCCATGGGGTCAGGAAAGCCAGAAGCAGAGGAGCTGGAGAGGTACCTTTCATGTCCATTCACTGGAGGTGTGGCTCTATTGCATGGCGTTCAAGAAGCTGTCGATCACAACCAATACAGCTCTTCCTGCATCTGGAGCTTGTGAAGGACTTCTCAGTCATGCAGGACTCTTGTTCACTGCTAAATAGTCACAGCTTCACAGAAAGAACCTTGAGAGCAAACTGCTGCTGAAGCTTAACCATCACAATGGCACATTTTTGCTAAATATGCAGAAATAGATGCACACCCATACAATTTATGGTAAACTGAGCTGCCTTGTATGAACATATGTTGAAGATGTCTCATGCTGATGTTTCTCTGAGGCTGCTGTGCCATTTGGAGCAAAAATGAATATAAAGTTTACAGCATATATTGTCACTGGAAATTGTTTGCACTGTTTATACATTTATATTATTTACTGTAGGTATTGGTGAAAAAAGCTTTGTTGTGAAAAACTGAAATCTGGAAATTAGAATTGTTGTGCCCTATTTCGTTGATGTTTTTACATATATTCCTGTTGAAAATACTAAAGTTTGTATATGTATTTATATTTGTTTGTCTGATAGCATTTATTTATAAAATAAATCTGACATTTCAAACAGTTACTCGCTACTTGAGTAGTCTTCGCCAAGTACTTTTTTACTCTTACTTGAGTAACTTTTTTGATGAGTACTTTTCACTTTTACTTGAGTAATAATATTTTAAAGTAATGCTACTCTTACTTGAGTACAATTTTTGGATACTCGACCCACCTCTGGCGACTGGACAGGAGACCGGGCTGCTAAGGGCGACTGGACAGCTGGCTGAACTGAGGGCTGGAGTGGTGGTTGTGATGAAAATGGAGTTGTTGGAGGAGTAGCTGACTGAGCTTCAGGCTGGGCAGCTGACTCAAAAAACATAGCCCCAGAATAAACAATCCCAAGGTCCAAAGAAAGAGAAAAAGTGTCCTTTTCACTCACCACAGTTGGCTGCTTTGACATCCTGAAGTCTGGCTGTGGGGTGATGCGCTGGTGGCGCGTCCGTTGCTTCCTCCTCAGTAATGGATTCGATGGGCCGGGTCACATAACTTATTCACAGAATCAATTATATCCTCCCAAAGATCATCAGACGGGAAGAGTGCTGCTGGGTCCATGTAGTGGTCGCATCATTCTGTCATAGGTAATAGGCTGTGTGACAGGCAGTAAAAAGGACCCAAAATGCAAGACTCTCAAAGACGGGGCTGGAACTCAAAACGCAGCTTTATTGCTGGAAAAATCTCCTTAAAAATTAACTCTCACAAAAGCAAAATGGATTGTTATATAGCGCTTTTCTACTCTCACGGAGTACTCAAAGCGCCCTATACAACATGCCACATTCACCCAGTCACTTTCTCTAAACTTAGTGCTGTCTAAACACATTTACACTCCGATGGATGTCTCAGAGAGCAACTTGGGGTTAGTATCTTGCCCAAGAATACTTGACATGCAGACTGGAGGAGCCAGGGATCGAACCGGCAACCTTCTGATCAGTAGGTGACCTTAGTGATGTGACGTTCTGTATCGGGGCTTCAAAGCTTGTGTCGAGTAATGTGTAACATGGTAGACTAATGTGCCTGTGTTAATTCAGCTCCATATTATTGTGTGAAGTTGCACTGGGTTGGGAGTGATTTTGTGTGTGTGTGTGTGTGTGTGTGTGTGTGTCACATTTTTGGTGAGCCAATGGGTGGAATGGGGTTGGACTAATTAGAGGCAGGTGTACTTGATTGCACTGATACACTGGTCTACTTATAGCCCACACTACAAACACTGCTGTGTCGTTTTGTCTCTCTGTGCAGGTATGTACTGTGATGAAATCAGATATGTTTGGGATGGATGGGTTTTGTCCTATGAATTCTATAGTGAAAGTGTCGTTTTGTCTCTCTGTGCAGGCCAGGGCCTATTATATGCCACAGCCTAAAGGCAGCAGAGTTGCAGAGGCTGGAGTGACCACTGGCTATATGCTTGCAGGGTGGTGGGTCTCCAAGGACAACTTCTAACCCTGTTACAGGCAACACGTGGAGTGCAACTGGCCGTGTGGCATAGCTGGCTCTGGCCTTGGGACTGTGTGTTTTTTATACAATTCATAAATGGGACACTGGACTGTTTTATCTTTTATCTCTTGATATATTTTTTTGTCAATAAATAATCTTTTAGAAGTTTATTGACTGTCATCTTTTTGCCCACGACAGAGACGGTTGGTCAGACCTAGAATCTTTCTTTGGGTGTGTTACAAATGGAGGGGGTGTTTCCGCGATATGCGTAACGAGGCTTGCTTCATTGATGGGAGGAGCTGAAAATGATGACGTCCGAAGCCTCGCTGTCCCCCCCAAGACTGCCCGGCTGTACCACATGACTGGTTCAGGAAGTGGTTCGAACTTTGCCGCGAGCTATGACAGCGATATAAACCCCTCAGACTTCATTCAAAATGTGGGTGTTTGATGGAGAGTTGCGGTTAGTGAGAGTTTGGAGACAGTTTGGAGGTTTATGAGAGTGAAGAGAGAAAGTCAGGAGAGAATGGAGCCAGCTAAGAAGAGGAGGATGTCCTCCCCTGTGTGGGAACATTTTGATCTTATTCCTCTCAACAAGGTATGTAAATTTCTACAGAAGATGTATTTTCATAATACTGATGGTGCAATGCAATTTATGTTAAGCTGTCTTTACTTTCGTACAAGGTGAAGTGTTTGCTATGTGCCAGGGAGCTGGGATATAACAACAACACCTCATCCATGCTTAGGCACTACAGAGCTTTGCCTGAGAACAAGGGGAACACCGGTATGCCCGATGGACTGGCCATCGGGCATATGGTTTTTGGTTTTTGTTTTTTGTAACGGTATAAACAATGAGAGGTGGTGGATTGGCCAGATGCTGGCCGGTGTGTAAAAATAACTCAGTTGTTTGATGGTGGCTATAGCGTAGCTTCCACAGATTCAGTAACATCAAGTGGTGGAGGCCAGCAGGTGGATGAAGGAAAGGGGAGGCAAGAGGAGCAGAGACCCGAGGCAGCACCGGTCCGAGTGTCAGGTGAACTGAACTTCAGGTAAGAAGTTATGACCTGCAGTCTATCTGGGTCAGATATGAACCAAGTTTAGGTGCAATTTATTTTCGTTGTGCTGACTTTCTACAGTCAGTTACAATAACTCGTACTGCGTATTAGCTAGCATGATGGAGTTTCTATACAGCTGGGTGGGTGCTATGATGTTACTGATAGTGAACTTTATT
Source organism: Maylandia zebra (assembly GCF_041146795.1). Classification (NCBI taxonomy): domain Eukaryota; kingdom Metazoa; phylum Chordata; class Actinopteri; order Cichliformes; family Cichlidae; genus Maylandia; species Maylandia zebra. Next base: position 34,762,567 of record NC_135179.1, on the reverse strand, counting down.
TTAATCATAAGGTTAGAGTTTCCAACCGTCCCGTTAAAAAAAAGAATCGTCTCGTATTCAGAGAAAATATCACGCGTTTCGTTTTGAGCTGAAAAGGAACACAGTTTGTCCTGGACTTCAGCTAGAATGAAAAAAGACACAAAGCTGGAGTTATTCTGTCGTTACGCTGCAGCTGCCTCTTCTCTCCTGTCTCTCCTGTTTCTACTTCAATCATGAAACTGATCAATGATCAGCTTCTCTCTCTTGTTTGTTTATCGCCCACTTTGTGCCAGAAAGAGGAAACCAGCAGATGTCGCGCTAAACAACAGCAGCACGTTTAAGCTTGATCAGCTGTTGTTAGAATGTATTTAATATTAATTTCTAGTATCAGCTGATGTTTGCTGGAGCCACAGCTGTAAACCTGCTGGTCATGATGTCGGTTTGGATATGTGGTGAGAGGGAAACATGAAGATGAAACCAGGAGATGTCCTTACTGGATCATCAGAGCTGAACAGGTGATGGAGAAACAGGTTTACCTTTTAGGTGACATGAATGAGTTGAAGTTATGAACTGTTTCTGAGAGACAAATAACACCAGGATCCTTTTTATGTAGCTGACAGCTGGTAACTGTGCAGGGGCGGGTCTAGCAAAATGTTGCCAGGGGGGCAGGTAGGGCATTAACAGGGAGAGGGGGTACAAAGAAATACTTTCTTATTCTCATTTAAAATGTCTAGCTTTTAAAAAATAATTATCTGAAGCTTACAACCAAAGTTTTTATCTGACGTAAAATGTATAGAAATCATACATATACCAACAAGACTGTACATCACTGTCATAAAAGCGTCTGTTTTCATTCAAAGGCTTTATGGCTTTAATACCTGGGGGGCCGGTCTCTCGTCAAAATGCCCGGGCTGATTTTTTTTTTGTCCCAGTCCAGCCCTGGGCACGACACGCAGTGCATTAATTTGAGCAGGTGCATTAAAAAAGAAATGGCCGCACCAGCGGTGCACATCGCAAATCAGCTCACATAGACACATTAGTTGTGCCTCTTCTTAATGACAGTATTTTAGCTAACAACCCCAACTACCAGATTCAACTTGTAATTGGCTAAAAATAACTTACTTATTGGCTAAAAATAACAACGTCCCTCTCACCAGACGTTGTTAGCTTTCCACATTCCGACACTTCAAATGCTTCAGGAGCTTTTCCGCTCAGCGCAGCATCAGCACCACTGACTCGAGACAGAATTCACAATGCATTTTTGGGACTTTCAGGTGTTTGGACCAATGTTTTATTTTCTGATCAAACCAGAATTCTTTAATGAGCAGCTGGATTTGTCTTGCATTAACTGGCTGAGTTAATGCCAGTTAATGCGACATCGAAGCAGCTGGAATCCACAGTGCGTGTTCATGGAGCTGCATTTTCACCTGCTGGACATCACTACCTGACAAGTTTAACTGTCTTCAGAACATTGCAGAGGCCTTATTGACAGTATTTGTCTCTAATATCTGTGTGAGCAGATTTTCTCTCACATGAAGAGTGTCCTCAGGTAGCCTCTGAATGCTGGACACTCGGAGACCTGGAGACCGTGGCTCAGGGGGTTGGGAAGCGTATCTGTAATCGGCAAGACACTTCACCCGTTGCCTACTGGTGTTGGCCAGAGGGGCCGATGGCGCGATATGGCAGCCTCGCTTCTGTCAGTCTGCCCCAGGGCAGCTGTGGCTACAACTGTAGCTGCCTCCACCAGTGTGTGAATGTGAGAGTGAATGAATAGTGGCATTGTAAAGCGCTTTGGGTGCCTTGAAAAGCGCTATATAAATCCAATCCATTATTATTATTATTATTATTATTATTATTATTATTATTATTATTATTATTAACATGTGTATTAACAAACATGCCATATTGGCCCAGTTTATTTTTCTTATCATTGTTGTGAGGAGACCATAAATAGCATTTGTATTTTCTGTTGTACAGTCCATTTGCTGTTATGGATAAAAAAGTGTCTTTTTTGTTTCAAAATAGCTGATAACTATTCGCTATCACTATTATATTATATTATTTACTGCTATTATATACTATAACTATCACTATTCAACATCCCACCTGTTTCATCTGTGGAATTTGGTATAATTTCAGAGTTTCTAGTTGTCCTAGCACCACAATAAAGAGTTATCTTATCTTATTTAACGATGCAACCACTGAGCTCTCTCAGGAAAAAAGGGTGTCTGGGTTAGAGATGGACCGATCCGATATTACGTATCGGTATCGGTCCGATACTGACCTAAATTACTGGATCGGATATCGGAGAAAAATAAAAAATGTAATCCAATCCATTAAATATCACGAAAGCACCTCACAAAACTTGCAACACGCCGTAACTCGCCTCAGAACGTTAGCACGTCGGAGCAGTATGCATCACGTGATAGAGCGGCTGTGGCATGCAGGACCTGTCGGTGGTCTGGATAGCATGTGGAGCTTCGCTAGCAACCCGGCATTTCATCTCCGACAAAGTTATCCCAGAGAGAAGTAAAGCAAGTGTGTAAGTCCATCTCTGAATGTTTGTAAAGCATTCCTGCGTTAAGCTTAACAAACGATATATGGAGCGACTGCCTCTTCTTGCTGATACTTCAATCATGAAACTGCTTAATGATCAGCTGATCGGCTTTTCTGTCGCGAGTCCGTCTCTGTTGTTTGTTTTTGGCCCACTTTGCACCAGAAAGAGGAAACCAGCGGCTGAACAACAGCAGCACGTTTAAGCTTGATCAGCTGTTGTTAGAATGTATTTAATATTACTTTCTACTCGAGGATCTTTTTCTACAGCTGACGCTGGTAACTGTGCAGGGGCGGATCTAGCAAAGTTTAGCCAGGGGGGCCGATAGGGCATTAACAGGGAAAAGGGGGCACAAAGACATACTTTTCTTTCTTATTCTCATTTAAAATGTCTAGCTTTTAATAAATAATTATCTGACACCCAAAGTTTTAATTTGATGTAAAATGAATAGAAGTCAATTACTGTATATAGTAACTATTAAGTCTAATATACCCTATTAAGCTATAGTACTTTTTCCTTTGGGAAGGTACCATCTGTGCAGTCTGCAGTTCTGTAGAAGAAAGATGTTGAATCTATTTAATATTTCTTGAAAAATAATTGATTGCTGTGCATTTTTTTTCCACACTGCATCAAATTAAGGTTGATTACGTCGATTAAGCATCATGAGGTGGAGCGTGAGGGGTGGTTCCCTATTTTTTATTTATTTATTTTTGTTGTTGCTGGGAGTTGGAACCCTATTAGTTAGGTTGCTTAATATTTATGCTAAGTACTCTTTAAAATACCAGAATAGGGAGGATGGTGTAGGTTTAAGTTTATTAGATTGATCAGTATTGCTGAACTATGAAATTATTTATTTTTTTACATACAGGTATAACAGAATAGCTTTAGTGTAGTTGTTGTTTTAAACTTGAGTATGAACTTACACAAAATGCAGCAAGATATTTAAAAAAAAAACTTTTGTTGATTAAAAAACACTATATCGGATTCATATCGGTATCGGCAGATATCCAAATTTATGATATCGGTATCGGACAAAGTGGTATCGTGCCATCTCTAGTCTGGGTCAAAGGTCATACCTTTGCTCACTATGCTGGGTCATTGCCTCAATGAACAAATGGAAAAATCACCATCCATTGGCTCAGAAGCTGAGGATGCTATTGAGAAAGAAGCTGGATAAAATACAAACCATGAGCATTATGTTCCTTGCGACACTGCTGGACCCAAGGTTCAGAAAACTCTGGTTTCTCAGCCCTGCAAGAGCTAGCGAAGCAGAAAAAGACTGAAAGCAGAATGTGCTTCCGTAATGAGGGCCTCCACCACCTCCTCTTCCTCCACACCACCACCACAGCCATCAACATCACAAACTGTTGAGGCTGTTTCCCACGGTACTATTGTTATTGCATTTGAGTTGCATTTATATAAACTGTTTGTTGGGTCTGTATCTATTATTGTATGATCTACTGTACAATATAAAGCGCCTTGAGGCGACTGTTGTTGTGATTTGGCGCTATATAAATAACATTGAATTGAAAATTGAATTGTTAGTATCGCATAAAACTCTCATTGTTTAGGTAACAACCTGTGGCGTCGCCTGGATGAGAGTGTCAGGCAGACACAGACAAAATGTAACAGCAGATGCGAATATTGAGGTCCAACGGAGCCAAATATTGGAAGGCTGGAGGACCCCCTTAAATACTGGGAGAGACAAAAATATGTCTATCCTCACTTATATAAGTTAGCACTGACATACCTGTGTACCCCTGCCTCATCTGTGCCCTGTGAGTGAGTGTTTTCAAAAGCAGGGGAAATATTGTCCAAAACAAGAAATGGCCTACGACCTGCCACAGTGGAGAAAGTGTTGTTTTTAAACAAAAACCAATGACGTGTCCCCTAAACACTAATCACTGTCCACACGCCAACCACTCCTCACAGTAAATGATCATTTCCATTTTACGCATTTCCAAATAATGGTAAATGGCCTGTATTTATATAGCGCTTTACTAGTCCCTAAGGACCCCAAAGCGCTTTACATATCCAGTCATCCACGCACACATTCACACACTGGTGATGGCAGCTACATTGTAGCCACAGCCACCCTGGGGCGCACTGACAGAGGCGAGGCTGCCGGACACTGGCGCCACCGGGCCCTCTGACCACCACCAGTAGGCAACGGGTGAAGTGTCTTGCCCAAGGACACAACGACCGAGACTGTCCAAGCCGGGGCTCGAACCGGCAACCTTCTGATTACAAGGCAAACTCCCAACTCTTGAGCCACAATCGCCCCATAATCATTTTCCATACTGCTGGTATAAATATACACAGTATACTGCCATCACTACAATATACATGTTTTACACACTCCTTTTGTTGTTGACATTTACAGGCTGTGTGCAAAAGGCCACACTCTTCAAATCCATGCCAACTAATATTTTCACGTCCAGTAGGTGTCCTACTAAAGCAAATGAAGCTTCAAGACGCTTTGCGCTGGGGTGAACCAACTGGATGAAAAGCTTCAGTGCTTCATGAAACTTCATCTGCCCATCACTAGACGACCTGCTCTACCTCCTGAGCTACAGCCACCTCAGAACAAAACTTGGAACAGAAACACTAGAACATGACAAACACACAGCATGTAGAAAGTACAACACAACAAAGAGCAAAGGAAAACACAGGGCTTAAAAACACAGGGGAGTAATCAGGGAATGGGAAAAAGGAGGGAGACACTGCTGGGAGAAATTAGGGCTAACGAGACAGGGGAAGTAAAACTGAATACACTAACATATGACATGGACCTTCAAAGTAAATAGGAAACAAGAAACAATTTACAAAGACAGACTTGAGAGACAGACTGGAGGAATAATAATAATCAAAAACAGCACAACTAATGAATCAGATCATCATACAAATCATAATACAGAAAAACACCAAAACATGAGAAACAGAAAATGCTGGGTCAAAATGACCCAGACCGTGACAAGAGCATGCTGTAGGTATTACAGGTACTGCGCTGCAGTGGTTTGTATCATATCTATCTAATAGACTCCAGTTTGTTCATGTAAATGGAGAGTCCTCTTCACACACTGAGGTTAATTATGGAGTTCCACAGGGTTCAGTGCTAGGGCCAATTCTGTTTACATTATACATGCTTCCCTTAGGCAGCATCATTAGAAGACATAGCATACATTTACACTGCTATGCAGATGACACCCAGCTCTATCTGTCCATGAAGCCAGATAGCACACACCAATGAGTTAAACTGCAGGAATGTCTTAAAGACATAAAGACCTGGATGGCCGCTAACTTTCTGCTTCTTAATTCAGATCAAACTGAGGTTATTGTACTCGGCCCCGAAAAGCTTAGAAATATGGTATCTAAGCAGATTCTTACTCTGGATGGCATTACCTTGGCCTCCAGTAACGCTGTGAGGAACCTTGGAGTCATTTTTGACCAGGACATGTCCTTCAACGCACATATTAAACAAATATGTAAGACTGCTTTCTTCCATTTGTGCAACATCTCTAAAGTTAGAAATATCCTGTCTCAGAGTGACGCTGAAAAACTAGTTCATGCATTTATTACTTCCAGGCTGGACGACTGTAATTCATTATTATCAGGAAGTCCTAAAAACTCGCTGAAAAGCCTTCAGCTGATCCAAAATGCTGCAGCAAGAGTCCTGACAGGGACTAGAAAGAGAGCAGATTTCTCCTGTTTTGGCTTCCCTTCATTGGCTTCCTGTTAAATCCAGAATTCAAAATCCTGCTCCTCACATACGAGGTCTTAAATAATCAGGCCCCATCTTATCTTAATGACCTTGTAGTACCATATCACCCTATTAGAGCACTTCACTCTTGCACTGCAGGCCTACTTGTTGTTCCTAGAGTATTTAAAAGTAGAATGGGAGGCAGAGCCTTCAGTTTTCAGGCCCCTCTTCTGTGGAACCAGCTTCCAGTTTGGATTCAGGAGACAGACACTATCTCTACTTTCAAGATTAGGCTTCAAACTTTCCTTTTTGCTAAAGCATATAGTTAGGGCTGGACCAGGTGACCCTGAATCCTCCCTTAGTTATGCTGCAATAGACGTAGGCTAGTGGGGATAGGTTAATTGGAAACACTAAATTGCCTATAGGTGTCAATGTGAGTGCAAATGGCTGTCTCTGTCTGTGTTAGCCCTGTGACAGACTGGTGGCCTGTCCAGGGTGTACCCTGCCTCTCCCCCTAAGACAGCTGGGATATGCTCCAGCCCCCACCCACCCATCCCCGACACAACTGTAGCATGTGTGAAAATATATGGAATAAAAATAATAAAAATATTTTCGAAGCAACTTCAAGATTGATGACCAAGAACACTTTTTCTCAGTTTCTTAACCTTTACATTCATTATAGGTTCTAAGCATCACAATAGCTACAGATCCATGGATTGCACTAGTGTGTTGCTAAAAAAAAAAAAAAAGCATTTCCAGACTTTAACACAGCTAAAAAGTTCAGCAGTGCCCGCACCAAGACTGAAGCTGTTGTCACTCTTGAAGCTAATGAAATCCAGCACTGTGGCATTTCTCAGACTTCAGTAACCACCGAACAGAGAAAATGGAATGGTGGCATGCAAACAAAATTAATTGAGAAATCAGAAACCATTGCACAATACCTCACTGGTACCTCACTGGTAATTTTTCTTATACAGATGAGTCATTATTTCTGTAACATTATTTAATTCCAGAGGTTTTTAAGTTTGTTTTTGTTTTGTTTTTTGCACTTATTGACTTGCAAAAGCCTATATGACATTTTTTATTTCACCATTCATTAACCGCACAGAAAAGGCATCTTTTAAATATGTTAAAATTTTCTTTAAACAAAACAGTATTATTAAAATTCTTCATGACTGGGCCAAGTGTCCTCTTTTTTGGAAATCAAAATATGGTCACCCTACCTATGGGGATCCATAAAGTATTCTGAATCGAATCTCAATCAAACTGTGGGTGAACAAATTAGATAATGTGATGATGATTACAGCAAAACAAAGGGTTCAGCATGTATATTATCAGATAGGTAATCGTTACTGAGGTGTTTTAGTGTAAGTAAGTAAGTAAAACGACAATATTCTTGTAACAAACTCGTTATGTTAGTGTTTTGCTTCTGCTCGCGGGTCACATCTGGGAACTTCACTGTGCTACACACCAGAAACAAAAACAAATCTATGTAACCTTTGTAGCTTCAGTTATTCAAAATAAAAGTGTGTCCACTCATTCGATATTTCCCGAATTGACAGGAAAACGGTTCTCTTTATTTGGTCTTCAGTCTACGAAAACAACTCTTGGATTAATAACGCGGGCCTTCAGATTGTAAACCCTCCCCCTGTGTGACGGATTTGGTTGACTCCAGGCCCCGGCAGAACCAAGATGGCTACCTGAGCACCGACGAAACGAAGTTCACTTTCTCACTGTAAATACTGAAGCTTGTTGTGCTTCTCCGCCATGGACGGATCACTGTGTGTGGACAATGAATACAGGTGAGCGTCACAGACATATTTTATGCTAAGGCCTAGGGGCTGAAGCCCGGTTGTCTGCAGGATTTTGAGTAGCTCTAATAGCCACAGCAGCTAACTGTGGGTACAAGTCATACCCGTAGTTAGGGGACTGGTGTTTGTACTGGGAATCCTTGTTAGCGGCTGGACAACTCAAGGATATACCTGCACTACAATGAGATAAAACCACCAGGAAGCCATGGTCAGGCCACGGTTTTATAGGTTAGACGTTTACCCAGACACACTGAACGCTGTTCTTAGCTAAGCTAACGTTAGCGAGCTTTGCGCATGCACTCAGCAGGCTAAAGAGTTAGTTTGCTGCCGTGCTGCTTTTCAAATGTCCTCCTTCATGTAATATAGTGTGGTGAGTCCGACAGGTATGTGCACTGAGAAGGCACCCTTGTGTCTGGTTTACTGCCAAGTCCCATATTTTCACTAGTGTAACGTGAAGTAGACCAGATGTTGCACAGCGACAGAGGTGCTGTCGACACCAGGTTGGATGTTTTGGTCGTTGCCAAATAACCCGAGCTGTTCGGATTACACTAATAGCCGCAGCATTGCAGACTCGGCGCTCTTTGAACCCCTTTCGCCGACTCTACTTTACAAATACATATGATTTAATATCAAATTAAATGATCTAGAACGCGGCCTGAGAAAGGGTTGATCAGACTACTTTATCGTTGTCATCTCCACTCCAGACCATCACCATTTTAGGACCATCTTAATACAGTATATATTGTTTATATATATAGTTACACAGTGACAAATTTTTAAGCTTTGCTTCTCTACACCACCATAATGGATTTCAAATCTAACGATGAAGATGTGGTAAGTCCAAACCTTGAGCTTAAATTCAAAGGATTTAACAAAAGTAATGCATTAACTGTTTAAGAATTGCAGCCATTTTTTTTTTACACAGACTCGATATTCAGAAGCACAAAAGTAATCAGAAATACACTGTTGAAAAAAATAACAGGAACACTTTGAAAAAACATCCGATCTCTATGGGGAAAAATATGTTGGATCTCTTTACTGATATGGATTGGGTAATGTATTAGGAATGAAAAGCTTCCATGTGGTTTGATGGAAATAAAACTAATCAGCTGGAGATGGCTGAATTCAAAGACACCCGAAGACACTCCGTAAATCGAAGTGAAAAACAAATTGCTTTGACTTGTTCATTTTGCTGAGAAACTAGAAGAGCAGGCATGGTGCGTTTCCGCCTTTGAGATGCTCTGGAGGACTTTACTGCTGCCATGCTGCCACCTTCAGTTGCTGTTTGTTTGTTTGTGTCTCTGTCTTCAGTTTTGTCTTCACTAACTAAAGCATTCTCTATTTGGGCTGAGACAGCCTTGGTCTTTGAAAAATACTCAGGTTCCTCTTAGTTGCCTGGAGAATCTCTTGGGTTCTTTTTGTAGTATTCGTTGCATCACAATCTATTTGCAGTTTTATAGCTTTTGGCTGAATCTGATCAAAGTATAGCCCCTACACGCCACAGTAGCCCTTTTTCTATTAGTACCTACTTGGGTCGACAGGACCCGACTCAGACCAACTGGTTTGCCATTACGACCCAGTAGTACCTTGTTTGCTGGGGCAGGGCAAACCTTGGGGCAGGGATAGTGCAGTAGGTAGAGTGGTGGCCCCATGATCGGAAGGTTGGGGGTTCCCTACACACTGCTCCTTGGGCGCCCAATGGCTGCCCACTGCTTCACTGAGTGAATGGATTAAATGCAGAGAGGAATTTCCCCGTGGGGATCAATAAAGTATACATTAATATTACCTTGTTTGTGTGCTTGTCGTCATAGCAACGTGTCTGCGCATTGCAGGGTCCCAGGAGAAGCTGGGACCCTGTTTACTAGAAGGTTTTAAAATTTCTGTACTTTTAGGTGACAGGAGACATGTGGCCTGGTCAAAACACAGAGAGCTGCACTCTAAAAGATCTTTAAACATAGTAAACATACCTTGTGTGCCACAGACTGCTCCCAAACACGAGGGGACAAGTAATACCTCTAAAACACTTAAGTTGGCTTTATTAAACATTAGATCTCTAGCTGGGAAAACATTTTTAATTAATGATTTAATCACTGAGCACAGCCTTGATTTTATGTTTTTAACTGAAACTTGGTTGGACCAAAGTAACAGTGTAGCTGTTCTCATCGAGACGACCCCTCCTAACTACAGTTTTATCAGTGAGGTCAGGGCGAGCAGGAGAGGAGGAGGGGTTGCTGTCTTATTTAATGAATCATTTCAATGTAAGCAGCTATCTCCTGGAAGTTTTCAGTCTTTTGAATATGTGGCTTTACAGCTGAAGGCCCCATCCAAAGTTGTGTTTCTTAATGTTTACAGGCCTCCCAAATAGAGCAGGGCGATATGGCCAAAAATATTTATCACGATATATATTTGAAAATTTGCGATAACGATATAACCGACGATATAATTGATGCGAGACAAAATACAACTCCACAACATTACTAGCGCAAAAAGACAACCTTCCATTTATTTTCACTTAAACAAGAAGCTGGTTTTTATGTACATTAAAGCTTTATAAAAATGTAACAGTGCAAATGCAAATTCCTTGCTGAAAGTTTAACCAAAAGGCATTTCCAGTAGAAATGGGCTGACATATCCTGAGCATAACCATGTATAATATCCACTGAAGTTAAAAAGAGGTGCTTTGCAACATTAAACTGCAGTGTGCAGTACGCATTTTTCGGACCATAAGGTGCACGGGATTATAAGGCACATTAAGCGAAACAAAGCAGTCAGATAAATCAAACTTTATTAAACTCATTCTTCTTGCTTCCTCCACTTCTGTACCATTGATTCATTAATGTTGAATTCTCTGGCAGCTGCTCTATTCCCATGTTGCAGTATATTAATGACTAACCTCGTATTGTGGATGGATTATCTCAGTTGTTCTCCTGACTGAAGTTTGGTCCGTTTACAGCATCCTGCCATGCGATTGCATTTGTCTCTAACCATGAAGAACCTTCACGTTAACTTTTATAAGTGGAAAAGTGTTAGTGTTCGTCCTCCAGCTTCACTGTTTATGTTATGCTAACATAGCTGTGTCGCTAGCGATCACGTAGCACATCATTATATACCAGCTAGCCCAACTTCAGTAACCCTACAAACATCACTGCTGTTTAGTTTTCTGTCTTCATTTATGTTGGAAGTGATAGCAGAGCTGTACGTTTGAATTTTTTCAGAAATCTCTCAGTCAGAACATGCAATATCATGCTTAGGTAACTAGCGAAACTAGCGAGCTAACTTCCGCTAGCTTCCTGCTAACTTCTAACTCCGTTAAATGTAATAACTTTTGTTTTCATGGATGCCTGGAAGTTAAACTTTATAGTTACACCTGGTAAAGCAGCAATGCTGATCGTTTTATTAAAGATGAAAGAATTTAGACAGTTTTTAACTCTAAGTGATGCTGCAGTGTTGTTTGACCTGAAGAATACGGAGTTTAGGACCCAGATTACTCCCAGATTTAAGAGCATCTTAGTCCAACAAATACGACAATAACAACGGCCGCTTGCATGTTCTGCAAAAAAATGTGCTTTGTTGTGTATCTGACGGACAAACACCAAACCAGTTCCACATCACGGAAGTTGCACCATTTTTACAAACCAATTCTGGTTCATCTGTTTCACTCAACAATCGGCCATGTGCGTATGAAAACAAAGGCACTGCGCATGCGCGTTTTACTCCCATTCTATCGCGATATTTCATTTTCCTATCGTTGCCTAACATTATACCGGTATTACCGTGAACGGTATAATATGGCCCAGCCCTACTCCCAAATACTGCACAGACTTTTTTAATGACCTTAGTGAACTGCTGTCTGTGATCTGTGTTGATTTTGACTGTGTAATTATTGCTGGGGATTTTAACATTCATGTGGACAACCCTCAGGACAAAGGGACTAAAGACCTGAGTAACACTCTGGGCAACTTTGGGCTGACTCAGCATGTAACAGAGGCCACACATAATAGAGGACACACTCTTGACCTACTGATCTCCAAAGGCCTGAGCATTTCAAAGGTTACTGTGTCTGATGTGGGCCTGTCTGATCATTACTGTGTTTTCTTTGAAAGTAAAATCTCAGCCCACACAAATATATCAACAACAGTGATCACAAAACGGTGTATAACTGAACACAGTAGTGCAATTTTTAACCAGGTCTTCCCATTAACACCTGACCTGCCCAGAGGGTCAGTCAATGAGCTCGTCAATAGCTTCAATGCTAACATGTTAAATGTAATGGACACTATTGCTCCCATTAAGGTGAAGGTTATCTCTGGAAGGAAAAAGTCTCCATGGAGAAACTCCACACTGGTGAAAAATGAAAAAAGAGAGTGTAGGAAAGCTGAGCGCAGATGGAGAAAAACAAACCTCCAGGTTCATTATGACATTTATAAAGAGAAACTTCACAATTATAATTTACAACTGAGGAGTGCAAGGAGGTCCTACTTCTCTGACATCATCACTAAAAACAGCCATAATGCTCGGGTCTTATTTTCTACAGTCGACAGGCTAACAAACCCTCCTGTGTCAGTGGCAGCTGAACTTCATTCGACCATGGCCTGCAATGACTTTGCCAAATTCTTCACTGAAAAAATCCAAAAAATTAGACAAGCAATTGGTACATCAACAGCAGATCCAGGATATGTACTGTGTCCACCGAAAAACTGTTTAAACACCATCAAACAGTTTCACCCGATTAACAGCAAAGACCTGGAGGACATCTTAGGTCAACTGAACTCCTCCTCTTGCTGTTTAGATGTCCTGCCAACAAGTTTTTTCAAAAAGGTCTCAAAGACTTTAGAGTCAAACCTGTTACAGATCGTCAACTTTTCTTTATTATCAGGTGTGTTTCCAGAATCACTAAAAACTGCTGTAATCAAACCTATACTGAAAAAGGACAATCTTGACAAGACACAAATGAACAACTACAGGCCGATCTCAAATCTCCCGTTTTTAAGTAAGATCATTGAAAAAGCAGTTTCTCAACAGCTCAGTTACTTCTTAAAACAGAATAATTGCTACGATGCCTTCCAGTCAGGTTTTAGACAGAACCACAGCACTGAAACCGCTCTGACCAAAGTGTTTAATGACATATGTCTGAATACAGACAGTGGAAAAATGTCAGTCCTAGTTTTACTGGATCTCAGTGCAGCATTTGATACAGTTGACCACAACATATTACTCAAACGACTGGAGAACTGGACAGGTCTTTCAGGAACTGTACTAAACTGGTTCAAAACATACGTAGAAAACAGGAAATACTTTGTATCAATAGGTAACTTCACATCTGAGCAGACAAGTATCACATGTGGAGTTCCCCAAGGTTCCATCTTGGGACCCCTTCTGTTTAACATCTACATGCTCCCACTGGCACAGATTATAAACAACAACAAAATAAACTATCACAGCTATGCAGATGACACACAAATATATATCACAATGTCACCAGGAGACCGAGGCCCTGTACAGGCTCTTGGTAAATGCATTGAGGAAATCAATGACTGGTTGTGCCACAATTTTCTCCAGCTAAACAAAAACAAAACTGAGGTAATAGTCTTTGGCGCCAAAGAAAAACGATTACAGGTCACCAGAGAACTTCAATCTATACATCTAAAAACCACAAACCAGGCGAGAAATTTGGGTGTAGTGATGGATGCAGACCTAAACTTAGAAAAACACATTAAGACAATAACAAAATCAGCTTACTATCACCTCAAGAATATATCAAGGATAAAAGATCTGATGTCTCAACAGGACCTGGAAAAACTAGTCCATGCATTCATCTTTAGTAGGCTTGATTACTGTAACAGCATCTTTACAGGTCTACCTAAAAAATCAGTCAGACAACTACAGCTCATTCAGAACTCTGCTGCTCGAGTCCTCACTAAGACCAAAAAAGTGGACCACATCAGTCCAGCTCTGAGGTCTTTACACTGGCTGCCTGTCCGTCAGAGGATAGACTTTAAAGTTCTGATGCTGGTCTATAAAGCTCTGAATGGTTTAGGACCAAAATACATCAATGACCTCCTGACCCAGTATGAACCTTCCAGATCCCTCAGGTCATCTGGATCCGGTCTTTTATCAGTTCCCAGAGTCAGAACCAGACACGGAGAAGCTGCATTCAGCTTTTATGCTCCTTATATCTGGAACAAACTCCCAGAAAGCCTCAGATCAGCTGAAACACTTAGTTTATTTAAATCCAGGTTGAAGACTCACCTGTTCTCAGCTGCATTTGAATAAAGCACCAAATCCACACTTTAAGCTTAAATTTCAAAACTTACATTTAACTACTGATTTTATCTACTGTTCTGATTTTATCTGTTTTGATTTTATATACTGTTGTTTGTTGTTTGTTTGTTAATTAGTTAGTTAGTTTATTTGCTTGTTTTAATCAATTTTAAATCATGCTTTTTATTTGTTCTTGTTTCTAATGTCTCTGTAAAGCACTTTGAATCACCTTGTTGTTGAATTGTGCTATACAAATAAACTTGCCTTGCCTTGCCTTGCCTAATATGCTACACAAACACTAGAACAAAGGTGGATGTTGAAGCGACCTGCTGCTCTGTCTGTAGCTTTTCGTCACACTCGTGGGGGTCACGGCGTTGTTTTTTTTGTAGCCATTCCCTTTGTTGCTGAGTTTAAAAAATGGCGGTTATGATTTTCTTGAGCTGAGACACTCATGACTAATCAGACACTACTAACCACCCAATCAATGCCATGCAGTCTGACGACGTCACATTTTAGTACCTGTTTTAGTCACTTGAAACCCCAGCCGAGCAGGTACTAAAAAAAGTACCAGGTACTACGATCTGATGGAAATTCCTGAAAACTGTGGTGAACCGTGCCGAGTCAATCCGAAGAGGTACAAACGGAAAAGGGGCTAATGCATCCTGATACTTCTGCTAGCAGTCATGTCATGGCCTGGTTCCACTGGCAGACACATACACTATGGCATAACATTCGCAGGTGATGATGTACTCGTGGGGTTATGGTTGAGGTCATTACCTATGCATTTCTATGCGTTCCTTATCTTCCCTCTATATATTTTTAACACTGTCTTGCAGATTTATCCTATTTTTCTGCTTTTTATTTCCCAGAGTTGTGCAGGCTCTCTCAGACATGTTGTGATGAAGTCTTATTTGGTCTTTCTGTTTCTAAATGTTATTTGTGGTTTGGTCTGTGGCAAAGCCAATGTATTCCCCTTCATTTGACAAAAATATTCCTACTTCCATAATGTTGTAAAGGGTTTTTTCTTAACAGTGGAAATTATTCTGCAATCATCCCCTTTAGTAGTTTTCTGTGCTCCTTCAGACCTTTTGGCATTGATGATCTAGCCAGTGCATTCATGCACCACATCACTTCTAAATGAACCTACTGTATCTGAGACGGAGGGTTATTTGGGTTAATGTCAGCTTTCTTCACTTGCATGGCCATCACTTTGGGATCTTTTAATGAGAGCTTCAGTGGAAAGCTGTTCAAGCTTAACTTGCAATCCACTGCAGATCTTTTATTTGCTTTATTTGTCATCTGGCTGTGAGAACTGTTTAACATTCAGTTGTCTAGTGTCTTTTGACTGTCTGAAAATGCGAGCCTGTTAATTCATCATTTTGGTTTAGTTTTTGGATTTAAGCAGAAAGTGTACTGTCGTCTGATTTTGATTGTTTGAATTAAAATTCTCTGAATTGTCACTGTCAAAATACTTATGGACCTAATTGTATGTTTCAGTCACTCAGAGTAGCAATATTTTAACATAGAGGGTCAACCTGATGGGGCACAACAACACTGTTCCACTTCAGAATGAATCTACTATCAAACGGTGACTGCAGTTTTGTATTTTAGGAAACATTTTTTCCCTCATACTGTAAAGTTATTTTGTGGTAAAATTTAAATGATGAGTGAGCCGGCTATAAAAGCTGATTTTCCCTTTGTAAGGTTCCCCTCTGAAGTCTCACTTGTTCATTTCTCTTCTTGAATGGCTATACAATTAGTGGTGTGCTGTAAGCACATGCCTAATTTTGTCCTGAGAATATATTCCTGATGTTTGTGATAAGACTTGATAATTAAGAGGAAGGCCCTGGGGTGATTTTCATGAAGAGAAAGTGTTTGTGTATGAGAGTGAAGCTATTAAAACCTGGCCCTGTGGTAATGGAGCCAGCTGATTTCTCTGGTAACACAGTTAGGGATTTTAAACAGGCTCATATACACATAAACCTGCATACCTGTTGCACAAACATGCATTTGTTCATAGCAATGAACAGGGATTTGTTATTATTGTTATTTGACTAGCATTAAGGTGTGCATCTGTGTTCATGCTATTGAGGGGAGGGGCCGTGTAAAGTTCTGTGTCAGCTGGAGTACCGGTAGTTGAAAATGGCACTTTTAGTGTCAACACAGTTAGATATGATCCAATAGTAATATTGATCAGTATCAATTAATGCATTTCCTTGCATTTTTGATCTTCAGTGGATAGGACCTATAAACCAGCAGTCCCCACCTTTTTTGTGCCACAGACCAGTTTATATCTGACAATATTTTCACGGACTGACCTTAAAGGTGTGCAGTGTGGCTCCCTGTACCTCCTCAACAGGAGCTCATGAATGAATAAATGGTGTGTCACAAAAATTTGAATATCATTACATTTTTATGTGATTTAATTAAAGGCTTGTATATTATGTGAACTACTTAGAGTCTTTGTTTTAATTTTGATGGTTATTGCTTATAGATCATGAACATAAGAAATCCAGTATCTTAGAGTATGACATTATTTCATTTTGCCTTTCTGTACGAATAAAGTCCAACCCCACCCCTAACTTTTTCTTATTCTCAGAATGGACAGGGTAGGGTAGTGATTGGTCAAATTTAAATATCATCTGATGGCATGATTCACACATGTTTAATCTCACAATGGAAAGTCACTCCTCTGCCTGAAAGATTACAGCTTGGAGGTTTTTGACTTCCGATGCAAGCAACAGCCTGAACTCAACTGCTTTAAAAGGCTGACTGTTCAGAGTGTTGTATTGTAGCATTTCAAGGAGAGTTGACTGGAGAATAAAAGTGTAATAAGAAAAGCTACACAAGCAACAGGTATGATGGCAGCCACCTGTACAAGGAGACTACTTTTGATACCAGAAGAAAGGTCACGATCAAAATTATTAGGGTTTCGCCTACTGGCCTGCTTCAAATCCACCTCCATCGTCCCGATACCCAAAAACTCCAACCCATCTTGCCTCAATGACTACCACCCAGTAGCACTCACCCCCATCATCACTAAGTGCTTAGAGCAGCTGGTCCTAGCACACTTCAAATCCTGTCTCCCCCCCACCCTGGACCCCCACCAATTCGCATACCGCCAGAACAGGAGCACAGAGGATGCAGTCTCCATCGCACTGCACTCTGTCCTCTCACACCTGGACAACAACAACACCTACACCAGAATGCTGTTTATAGACTTCAGTTCAACATTCAATACAATCCACCCCTCACAACTCATCAGGAAACTGACAGACCTGGGCATCAGTTCCCTCATGTGCAAATGGTTACTGGACTTCCTGACCAACCGCCCCCAACATGTCCGGCTGGATAACCGCTGCTCATCTACCATCACGATGAACACCGGTGTACCACAAGGCTGTGTGATGAGCCCTTTCCTCTACTCCCTCTTCACCCACGACTGCAGACCTGCTGATGGTTCCAACACCATCATTAAGTTTGCAGATGACACCACGGTGATTGGCCTCATCAGTGACAACGATGAGGTGGATCGTCTGGCTGAGTGGTGCGACAGAACCAACCTGCTGCTTAACACCGAGAAGACCAAGGAGCTCATCGTGGACTACAGGAGGAATGCTGACCCACATCCACCCATCCACATTAAGGGGACGGCTGTGGAGCGTGTGAGCAGCTTCAAGTTCCTGGGAGTCCACATCTCCGAGTATCTCACCTGGACGACCAACTGCTCCAAGCTGGTCAAGAAGGCTCACCAGCGCCTCTTCTTCTTGAGGACTCTGAGGAAGAACCACCTGTCCTCAGACATCCTGGTGAACTTCTATCGTTGCACTAGAGCTGGGCGATAGAACGATAATGATATGTATCGCGATATAACTTTTACTCGATAGAGAAACTATCGCGATAGACCTCGCCGCTCTTCTCCTCTTAAAAAAAAAAAAAAAAGACCAGCCAATCCAAATTAAGTAGCGCAGAGCCGAACCAATCACAGCCACAGCGTCACATCGCGTGACTTGTTACGTACAGCACAAGTGCCAAGCTGCACGTGTGTTTGTTTGGGAAGCAGCCAGCGGGTAATGGAGGAAATGAGTGTGCCGACTAGAAAAATCAACCGAGCGTGACCGAAGAGAAAACAGATGATGGTTCCAATGCCGGAGAGATTGTCAAACGGAAGAGCCATAGAAGTTCCGTAGTGTGAAGGTATTTCGGCTATTTCAAGTCTGACAAAAAACAGAGTAGCGTGCACTGTAAATTGTGCCGAAAGCAAGTCTGGAAATACAATAAACTGGTGCATGCGTCACACTGTGCGCCACGTTATTGTTTCGGTGAAATGAATTTCTACAATACTGTTACTGTTAATTCTACTCTCTGCAGTGTTTAAATGCTTACATATACACACAGTTACTGTCCCTCCACACATACGACTCGGTTCTGCTTCTATGCCCCAGCTTTGTTTACTTTTTCCCACCGAGGCTTCTAGACTTCTGATTGGCCAACATTTCTGCATGGTTAGGAATCTAGCGCCACCTGCTGCTTTGGCATGTTCATAGCAGCGTTTTCCTTCATTTCAGCCTTTATGTGTGGACGGGATTATTTTTTTAAAACGAAAACGGAAAATCTCCGTTTTCAAAAATACCCGCGTACGTGTGGACGTAGCCTCAGTCTCTGACTGGAAGCGCTAATTCGTCAGACTAAAGTAACTGTTAAAACTGTTTGAAAAGCTAAGCTATACAACAAGGAGAGATTGAGAATTTCCTTTTAGTTCTCAGTTTATTTGATATTGACAAAAGTTAGTCAGTTTTGTCTGTTCTTCTGTAAAACAAACAAAGATTTATCTTTAGAATTAATATTTTGTTTCTAAGTGGAATTGACAATTTAGTAGTCTGTTTCGTTTGTTCTATTTTGAAACTTAAACGCTTTAGCGGCTGCCTTTTGTGTAGTTTGCAATATTTGCCTTTATTTATCTGGAAAAGTCTCATGTTCCTTAAGTACATCTACCCTGTTGAACTTCATCCATCCATTCGCGTCCGCTTAATGGATGAACTTATTATGGGAAATAAATATTTAAATAAAAACAAGGTGCTGATTATTTCACATTTTACTTGTGAGCAACGGCACAATTAAATCTTACAAATATAGTTATTTGGCTTATATCGTGATAGATATCGTTATCGCCTGAAATGAAAAAAAAAACATATCGTGATATGAAAAAATCTCATATCGCCCAGCTCTACGTTGCACCATCGAGAGCATCCTGACCAACTGTATAACAGTCTGGTACGGGAACTGCTCTGCCTCGGACCGGAAGGCGTTGCAGAGGGTCGTGAAAACTGCCCAGCGCATCGCCAGAGCACCACTTCCTGCCATGAAAGACATCTACAGGAAGCGGTGTCTGAAAAGGGCTGGGAAAATCATCAAAGACCCCAGTCACCCATCACATGGACTCTTCACCCTCCTGCCCTCTGGGAGGCGCTACAGGAGCCTCCGGACTAAGACCACCAGGTACCGGAACAGCTTCTTCCCCACAGCTGTCAGACTCCTGAACTCTGCCTCCTGACATCTGACCCACGTTAACACATGGACTGAACACACACACACCCACAATGGACAACTGTACCCTCAAACACACAATAATAACATGGACTGAACCGCCACTCACAACCACTAGCACTTTATATAGCCTCTGTAGAAACTATCCACACCCTCACTTATCTTAACTGCACTACTGTATAGCTCTGTGTAAATAATCATTCTGTACATTCGATAATCTTTAACCCTACAACTGTTTACAACTTGCACAGTTCCCATTTCTGTATAGCTGTATATCTCAGATTCTGTAAAGTTATTTATTTCATATTCTGTATAGTTTTTCATATTTATATCCTGTTCATAGCCTGTACATAGCTTGTACTCACTACAGCCTGTACATACTTATAGTTATAGAATATTCACAACATACTTCATACCGTGTACATTATAACATACCGTAATAGACCCATTTCTGTAATATACTCACATATCTATATTATTGCTAATATATATATTGTAATATATCTATATCACTAAAGCACTTCTGGATGGATGCAAACTGCATTTCGTTGCCCTGTACCTGTGCATGTGCAATGACAATAAAGTTGAATTCTATTCTATTCTATTCTAATAACTTGAATTTTCTGTATTTTTTTTTCTGTACTCCTATGCTCACTATCTTAATCACTCCTATCTCATCTTTCCTTTTTCAGATGGTGGCACCAATGTTGAGCTGAAGGACTTGCAACTGTGGATGGAAAGCTGTTCAAGTAATGTCAGTACATTTTATTCCTTATTCAACTTTAGTCCATCTTCATGTTCTAGAGGCATCAGAGTTATACTACAGTGCCGATCAAAAGTTTAAGACCACTTGAAAAATGGCAAAAAATCTTATTTTGCATGTTTGGATCTTAACAGGGTTAAAGTAGAGTTTTAACATGCAACAAGAAGAAATGGGAGTGAGATGAAATATTTTTCAATCATGCAATTTATTGAAAACAATGCTTAAACTGAAACAGGCTGTTTTTACACCTGATCAAAAGTTTAGGATCACACCTCCAAAAAAAAACACCCCCTAAACAGAAATCAAGTTTCCAAACATGACCAAAGCGGTGTGTAAGCAAAGTATTCAAACACGGCTAACTTGCATGAGCATGTAAGTGTCAATCATCCGGCTGATTATGCTAGGTGTCACCAGCTTCTGCAGCTCCATCAACAAGCATTTTGAAGTGATCTTAAACTTTCGATCAGAACTATAGTCATCTACAGATCTTATCCTGATACATTTTATCTGTGTAATCAGTGTTTTCTCAAATTTTCATTGAGACAGTATTGTGCAAAAGTCTTGAGTAAAAGTATGCCCTATTGCCTTCACATAACAAACATCTTAGGAATAAACTGTTTCTCTCTTAAGACACTTTATTTTCAGAAATGCTTCATTTGTTCTCATTTCTGTAGTCTAAATTATTTATTTAGATGTTGCCTCAAAATTGGCATATCTCAGCATGACCAAAAAGGGGATTGTGTTGATCTAGAGTAGCATTTTCAGTGGAGAAATGTTTTGTCACTCATCAGACTCAGCTGTCTGCAGGTTTCCCCAACCTTATAAACGGTGACTGAAGTACCTAGTTCCTTGGATGAGTGACGAAACATTTCTCCCAAGAAAACGCTGCGACCCTGGCAAAGGGAAGACAAAAAAAAAGTGTCAGACCTAAAAAATTAATTAATTAATTAAAAAACATTTTTAAAAAAGCTTTTCTTTCCAATTTCCTTAGATTACTATGACCGAGAACCTTCACAGACATACTTACATAAACCTAAAAGTTAGGGTTACTGAAGTTGGACTACCTGGTATATAATGTTGTGCTACGTGATTGCTAGCGACACAGCTATGTTAGCATAACATTAGCACAGTGAAGCTGGAGGATGAACGCCAACTTTTTTTCCACTCGATAAAAGTTAACGTGAGGGATTCTGGTGGTCAGGGACAAATGCAATCGCATGGCAGGATGCTATACACGGGCCAAACTTCAGTCAGGAGAACAACTGAGATTATTCATCCACAATACGAGGTTAGTCATTAATATCCTGCAACAACATGGGAACAGAACAGCTGCGAGAGAATTCAACATTAATGAATCAATGTTACGGAAGTGGAGGAAGCGCAGTTTTTGGCTTTCCCCATATTTCAAGAGTGCTTCATCTCTTTGCTGTGACTGTCGCCCGGCATAATTTGCAGATGATAATGGTTGTAGCCGCTGCGATGCTTTCGACCAAAACAGGCGCAGCTTGATGACATCATCAACATGCGCTATCGCGCTAGAGCGGTATAGAGATTGACAGACCACGTGACTTTCGCGCATTGCATGCCGGTAACTCGTGGCAAAACAATCCAAGTACCTGCATCAAATGCAAGCATTTGCAGCACCGCAAAACGTTCATTCTTCGGTTCCAATAAATTCTTGCTTTTTCTTTGCCCCCCAAAAAGGTATGTACAAAACGAAGGAGAACAATGCCGGTCCGTACAAAGACAGACTTAATGAAAAGTCAAAGAAAAGATACGAGGAAAAAAATCAAACCAGTGAAAGTGTTAGATCCTTACGAGCACACAGAGGGACAAAATACGTTAGCGTGCTGCCCAACTTCACCACGCTCATATTTATAATTATACGGTTCTTGGAGTGAGTGCATACACTCATGAAGTTTAGTAACTTCAGGTCACTGCAACAAGCCCAGGTACAGTTTACCGACGGATGGGTGCAGGACCTTGAAATGCACCGTGTAGAAAGTAAAGACCATCGTACATATCATAAGTTTACCAGCCTCACAAATCGTCGTCATAAATACACATTTGTTAACCGTTTATTAATATAACCTTTGAGCTCAACGGTAATTAATTAGTAGTAGAAATAATTTCTGGTACGCATCACAGAGATGTAGCAGTGACAATAATACTGTATGCTGTAATCGTACTGGACAATTAGTGATACAAAAAACCTGTTTTATCCTGTGAATAAAAGTACATGTTTTTGTCAATGTACCATAATAACAGAAGCGAAACACAATATTGTGTCAGGACAATTCACTATTTATGCACAATAAACAAAGGAGCATAGCGCCACAATTTCTGTTCAGCGCCAGACTTGCTTGTAACCTATATCACCAATTATGTTAAGAAAAATGACGGATTAACTACAACAGCAGACTGACCTTTGTGGAAATGCTTGGAGCAGACTAACCTGTGAGCTGGAGTGTTCTGGGACGTTATATTTGGTCTTTGAATGGCTGCAATCCAGACCATCCGTCGCCTCTTTGTTACTTCGGAAACATGGCTCGAACAATTTCTCTTCAACGACGTAATCCGATAACAACCGATCTCTTTACCCGTCGGCTTTCCGTGGCTGTCATGCGACCGGCTATTGCAGTTAATAATACAACAGCTTCTTGCCATTTTTTGGGCTTCTTTTTATCGCTGTATAACTGATTTCAATTGAAAGCCTGCGTGCGCTAGTACCTCTTGCCACGAGTTCCCAGAATTCTTTGCGGTTTTACCCCTGAGTGACGTCACATTTTCAATCTCTATAGTCAAAATCTCTATCGTTGGCCAAATTTATATCGTTTCTATCGTATATCGTTTATATCGCCCACCCCTAGTAACTACCAGAGTTCCTATACTTAAACTCTCACTATCACTAAAACTCTCGTCTAAACCAAGTGATTTTTTTCTAGTGTAGCAATGAAACAGATGTTAAAGTGATGCAGAATTGGCACATTGCTGAGTATTGACAATTTACTTTCTTTGTACTTTGTAAATTCTAGGGGAATGGAGGGGGAGGAACACAAGCTATAAAATGTGTAGTTGATTTTGCTTTGTCCATGGTGTGTGTAGAGTAGTACTTTCTTCTGTTTAATATCGTAATTGTGGCTACAGAAAACATGGAATTTTTGAGAATGGCTCTAAGAACTAACAGCTGATGTCTAGTGAATCATTTTTCCCCCTTACCCTTTGTTGTAATTTTCACTGCCTTTTTCTCACCCTCCCACTTGTCTCTCCCCATTTTCCAGGTGTCTTTCGGCAATGTACAGACAATGTGTCCCAAGGAGGGTCGGCCCCAAAATACATTCTACAAGCATTGATGCTTCCATGGCTGACGGACTTGTCAGGCATCTGCAAAAGAAGAGACACTCGCATTGTGCAATATCTGCTTAAACTTTTTAAGAACTGCTGACCAACCGGCAGGAACTTGAGATTGAACTTTTGGTGTGGTATTGAAGACCCCGACCAGTTCTCAGCCAGAGACCACTGGTGTTGGTGTTCATTTTTATTGACCCATCTTACATTTCTTACTCTTCAGACCCTGTATTGGTACCTTTCAAATTGGAGAAAGGAAGTTGCAGAGTTTTTTGTTTGTTTGTTTTTTGACACTGCTGAGCCATAAGGACAGAAGAGGTAATGGATGATGTTGGCCATGGTGACGTAGTGTAAATGGCTATTCTTCAGCACATCCCGGTGCCAGTATCTACTGCTCGATCTTCCTCTTCCACTCCCCTCTCCTCTTGCTCCTACTTCCCTTATCTGCTGTCCTTCCTTAATCATTACTGCCTCTTGCTGTCCAGTCCTGCCTTTACCCTCCAAACACCATGGTGGGTTCAGGGTTGGGTGTTTGGAAGCTAATGCGAGGTGTCCGCCAGCTAGAGCTCCATCGCCTCATCCTGGCGCTCATCATCTTCTGCTTGCTGTCCATGGCCTTTTTAGCTTACTATGTCTCCAACAGCCCAAAAATCAAGGAGGCCCCTCCTTTACCTTTTAGTGATTGTGGCGGAGGTGGTGGGATTTCACTAGGAGTAAGTACGGGCGATGCAGAAGGAGGGCCAGGTGGCCAGAGGGCACCACTTTTTCTTCCTCCGCGCCAGGGACAACTACACCATGTTAAGGATAATTTAAAGACGGAGCCTGTGGTTCTGGTATTTGTAGAGAGCATCTATTCCCAACTGGGCCAGGAGATTGTAGCCATATTGGAGTCAAGTCGCTTTCACTACCGGACAGAGATTGCTCCTGGTAAAGGTGACATGCCCACATTGACAGAACGTAACCGTGGACGCTATACTTTGATCATCTATGAAAATGTCTTGAAATATGTCAATCTTGATTCGTGGAACCGTGACTTGCTGGACAAGTATTGTGCTGAGTATGGAGTAGGTGTCATTGGCTTTTTCAAAGCGAATGAAAACTCTCCTTTCAGTGCACAGCTCAAAGGCTTTCCTCTCTATCTACACTCGCACTTGGGACTCAGGGACTACCGCATCAACCCCGCTGCTCCTCTACTCTACATCACCAAGCCTAATCAGATGGAGCAGGGCTCCTTACCAGGCGATGACTGGACCATTTTCCAGTCTAACCATTCTACCTATGAACCAGTGCTTCTAGCTAGAACCAAGACCTCAGATACACTGGCGCATTTTGGACCCAGCCCTTTGCGGGCCCTTCATGCCACAGTAATCCAAGACTTGGGGCTCCACGATGGCATTCAAAGAGTTCTTTTTGGAAATAATCTCAACTACTGGCTTCACAAGCTAGTGTTTGTGGATGCTATTGCCTACTTGACAGGAAAGAGACTGTGTTTGTCCTTGGACCGTCACATCCTCGTAGACGTGGACGACATATTTGTTGGCAAGGAGGGAACCCGTATGAAGGTGTCTGATGTGGAGGTGGGTGAGCCTTGTCAGCCGTACATACAGTTGGTTCCTCTGTTTTGTTTTGTGTTTGTTTTTATTTACAGTACCAAAGTTTTTGCAATTTTGCCTTGGTACACCACCAAAGTTGATTTTAAGTCAAACAATCAAGATGTGATTAAAGTGTAGAATATCACCTTCAATTCAAGGGGTTTAACAAATACATTACATTAACTGTTTAGGAATTATATCCATTTTTATGCACAGTATCCCATTTCAGAGGTTTCTAAGTAATTTTATGTATATGGATTATTTTTAATGCTCAGATGAAAATTCTTTGCAGTTTCCTTAGACATCACCAAGTCTCACTGAAGTTAAAACAGAAAGCAGAAAATGAAAAGCCGCGCTATTGGGTACTGATCGGTACCCTGCTCAGACAATGATAGGAACACTCTTGAGGTAGGCATAACTTCCCTAGATTAATTTTGAATCAGTTCTTCTTACCATGAAAAGAATTCCACATCCATGAGTCCCTCTGGGCCCCAGTGCCCAAAATTTCTATTTGTTTGTTTTTTTGTTTTTTGTTACTCAAGGGCGTAGATTTGGCATGGACGGAAGGGACATGTCCCCACCAATATACAGCGATTATTGAACTCTCCCCACCAATAATTTGATCTCTTCGAGTGAAGAAAAACAAACCCGATAGAAAGAAAAAAACAAACAAACAAAAAAACATCTGTCAATGTCTCACTCACCCAGCTGTGCAGAAAGAGTTAAATTACGTCCTCAACTGGAGTCCTACCTCATGTGACAAATATGGCCAATGTGATTGACTGTGCCCTTCAGGGAGCTCTGTTTAGTTTTAGCAGCAGCAAGCCTGCGCTGCGAGGACCTGCAAGGAGGAGAGGAGGATGGCAGCAAAAAGGAAAGACCTGAATCTAAAAAAAATATTTTTCAAAGAAACCTGTAAGTCACTTAAAGTCAAGCTCACTCATAAAATGTGTCCCTCATAATAACGTTACAGGCTATGCTAGGCCATACATGCCAACACTTCCGATTTTTCCGGGAGAATCCCGAAAATCTCCCGGAGCCACCATTCTCCCCAATTTCTCCCGATTTTCCACCTGGGCAACAAAATTGAAAAACCATATCCCAGATTGGCCCAGCCAATTCCAGTTTCCAACAATGGCTACTACTACTGCAGCTACTTAGTTTTAATATTACTCTTATTAATCTTTCTGGGTTGCAAAATAAACTTTTAACATATTTTCAGGCGAGAATGTAGCTGCGTAAACTTCAAATAACTTAAACATGTTATTGTTTGGCCTTTTTCTGTGTTTTATTTGTTCGTGAGTAAATCGGTTTAGCTGAGATTAAAGTTATTAGATTAGATTAAATAAAATTTTATTAATCCCTTGGGAGGGTTCCTCCGGGGTTTTCACACAGCTAAATAAATGTCAATCAGAAAACTAATTAAACAGAAGTGTGAGACGGTCGAGAATCTACGCCAGTGTCCGGTTATATTTTAGACAGCAAGGAGCAGACGGCAGAGGTGACGTAATTCTGACGGCTAGAATATCCAATTTCACAGTCGCTCATTTCCGGTCTCCCCGGCTTTCGGAGGACCCGGCCCACTTAGACCGAAAAGGCCGGGTCCTCAGGTGGACGCAGCCTCTGAATTTGGACAATAATAACAGTGACATTTAACTTATTTTATCCAATAAGTAAACACTGTAAAATTCAAGTTTTTTTGTATATATCAGTCATTTGTTTAATAGTAATTTAACGTTATATAATTCACATATAAAACTATGAATTATAATTTTAAATGGTTTAAAAGCATGTAGAATAGCATATGTAGGCAAGTATATTTCTCCTTTTTTTTATCAAGAAGTAAAGAGAAAAAGGAAAAAATAAGAAACAGGGCAGGGTTCGGTGGTTGAATCATCCGTCTCCACCAATGCCAAAGCCAAATCTACGCCCTTGTTGTCACTGCACAGAGTCGGCTGTGGAGACTTTACCTTATAGGGTAGGTTTGTTTGTTTATTCCAGTGATGGCCTCTAGGATTTAGAAAAATCAATTTCCCAATTCAAATTTAATTTAATTTGAATAATCTGATATAGATTCTTAAAACGTGAAAATCATTTTTTAAATATAAATGGTTGTTTTCCAGAAATGCCAAAATCTCAGGTAAGAGTACACAAAAGTACTCCAACAGCTGCCTTAAAGAGCAGGTGAATGGACTCCGCAAAAATGTAAACACAAAGTGCGATTGTTCACACCGTCGGGTGCTAAAGTGGACATCTCACAGATTCTGAAACTGCAGGTTTTGTCACTCTCCAACCAGAATTCATTGAACCAGCAGTAAAAGAAGTGTAAAACAACGTTTCATGTTTGAAAAAAAATTGATATAAATTTTCTCTTATTTTGGCTGTTTTGCTTCCAGAATCAGAATCAGAATGGGGTTTATTGCCAAATGTTGAGCAGGTTTACAACATTAGGAAATTGCTGCGGTGCTTCAGTGCAAACATAGTGTCATAAATAGCACTTAAATAGACATGGAAAAAAATAAAAGTAGGGATAAGAATTAAAAGTGCTACGTGGAAAGATATGTGCATGAGATATACATGAGATATATACATGAGAATAAGAATTAAGAGTGCTACGTTGAAAGATATATACATGAGTGCAGGTGGTGATCAGTGCCAATCATGGAATGATGCAGTGAACACAGCGTAGGGTCATGTGTTAGTGGTGGGTACAGTCATATGGTTATTGTTCATGTGTCCAACAGCAGAGGGGAAGAAACTGTTCTTATGGCGAGAGGTTCTGGTGCGAATGGACCGGAGCCTCCTGCCTGAGGGGAGCAGGTCAAACAGACTGTGTCCAGGGTGAGAAGGGTCAGCTGAGATCCGAGCTGCACGCCGCAATGTCCTGGAGGTGTACAGGTCCTGCAAAGATGGGAGTCTGCAGCCAATCACCTTCTCAGCAGAGCGCACAACACGCTGCAGTCTCTGTTTGTCCCTGATAGTGGCTCCAGCGTACCACACGGTGATGGAGGAGGTGAGGATGGACTCGATGATTGCAGTGTAGAACTGCATCATCGTCCGTGTTGGCAGGTTGAATTTCTTCAGCTGCCTCAGGAAGTACATCCTCTGCTGGGCTTTCTTGATGACGGAGGTGATGGTGGGCTCCCACTTCAGGTCCTGGATGATGGTGGTACCCAGGAAGCGGAATGAGTCCACAGAGGTGATGGGGGTGTCAGTCAGGATGATGGGGGGGAGTGGAGCTGTGTGCTTCCTGAAGTCCACAATAATCTCCACTGTCTTCTGGGCATTCAGCACCAGGTTGTTGTGGCTGCACCAGGACACCAGACGTTCAACCTCTCTCCTGTAGGCAGACTCGTCCCCGTCCGAGATGAGTCCAATAACGGTGGTGTCATCTGCAAACTTGATTAGCTTGACAGACTGGTGGGTGGAGGTGCAGCAGTTGGTGTACAGGGAGAAGAGCAGAGGAGAAAGAACACAGCCCTGAGGGGAGCTGGTGCTGATGGTCCGAGAGTCCGAGACATTCTTTCCCAGCCTCACATGCTGCTTCCTGTCCGTCAGGAAGTCAGTGATCCACCGGCAGATGGGATCAGGCACATTCATCTGGGAAAGCTTGTCTCGGAGATGGTCTGGAAGGATGGTGTTGAAGGCAGAGCTGAAGTCCACAAACAGGATCCTGGCGTAGGTTCCTGGGGAGTCCAGATGCTGCAGGATGAAGTGTAGGGCCATGTTGATGGCGTCGTCTACAGACCTGTTGGCTCTATATGCAAACTGCAGGGGGTCCAGGAGGGGGGCCGTGAGGGTCCTGAGATGGGAGAGAACTAGGCGCTCAAAAGACTTCATGACCACAGATGTCAGAGCCACGGGTCTGTAGTCATTTAGTCCAGTGATCCTAGGTTTCTTGGGGACAGGGATTATGGTGGAGGACTTGAAGCAGGCAGGCACATGACATGCCTGCAGTGAGGAGTTGAAAATGCCAGAAAACACTGGGGCCAGCTCGTTTGCACAGTGTCTGAGGGTGGCAGGAGACACGCCGTCTGGGCCGGGAGCTTTCCGAGCATTCAGGTTCTTAAACTGCTTCCTCACATCTGCTTCATGAATATGAAGAGTTGTGGTGGGAGGAGGTGGTGTGAAATCCTCTTTTGTGTGGGGTGAGGAGGGGGGTGTTGTAGGTGAACGGTTAGAAGGTGGTGATGGCTCTATGGAGGGGGGAGAGGTGGGGGAATTAGTGTCCAAAGTGTCTCTATTGTTGGGGCCGTTGGAGGTGTGAAGGCTGCCTGATGGCTCGTCAAAACGGCAGTAGAAGTCGTTAAGGGTGTTGGCTAAGAGCAAGTCATCAGTGGAGTGGGGGGTTTTAGGCTTGTAGTTTGTGATATTCCTAAAACCTTTCCACACAGAGGCCGAGTCATTCTCTGAGATCTGCTGCTGCATCTTCTCAGAGTGCTGATGTTTAGCAATGTCCACTTCTTTAGTGAACCTGTACTTGGCCTCTCTGTAGCAGTCCCTGTCTCCGCTTCTGAACGCCTTTCTCTTTTCCAGCCACAGCTTTTTGAGTTTAGGAGTAAACCAGGGTTTGTCATTGTTATAACTCACCCTGGTGCGTGATGGCACAATGCTGTCCTCACAGAAGTGGATATAGGAGGTGACAGTGTCCGTAGACTCGTCCAAGCTGTTAGAAGCAGCCTTCATTGTGTCCCAGTCTGTGGTCTCCAAACACGTGCGAAGCTCCTCCACAGCCTCGTTGCTCCACAGTTTTTTAGTCCTCACGACAGGTTTGGAGAGCTTCAGCCTCTGTCTGTACGCGGGGATTAGGTGGATCATGACGTGGTCAGAAAGTCCGAGTGAAGCGCGGGGCACCGCGCGATAGGCCCCGCTGATCGTGCTGTAGCAGTGGTCCAATGTCCTCTCCTCTCTGGTCGGGCATTTAATATACTGCTTATATTTTGGAAGCTCATGGCTCAGATTGGCTTTGTTAAAGTCCCCAAGAGCAATGATGAGAGAGTCCGGGAATGTCCGCTCCATGTGCAGTATCTGCTCCGCGAGTGCGCACTGAGCTGCCTGCGCATCTGCGTCTGGCGGGATGTAAACAGCGGCCAGGATGAATGAAGCAAACTCCCGCGGAGAATAAAACGGTTTGCAGTGGATAAAAAGATATTCCAGAGAGGAAGAGCAGTGCTGAGCAATCACTGTCACATCTGTGCACCAGCCACTATTGATGTAGAAGCAGAGACCTCCACCTTTGGACTTACCGGAGAGAGCGGCCTGCCGGTCCGCGCGCAGCAGATGGAAGCCCTCCAGCTTGAGCGCGCAGTCTGGGATGTTCTCACTGAGCCACGACTCCGTAAAACATAAGACACAGGAGGAGGCAAAGTCTCTGTTCATGCTTCTCATCAGGGCCAGTTCGTCAATCTTATTCCCGAGTGAGCGTACATTAGAAAGGAAGATCCCAGGAAGAGCAGTTCGCAGTCCGCGTCTCCTCAAACGCACGAGTGCGCCGGCTCGCTTCCCTCTCTTTCGGCGTCTCGCTTTCCTGGTCAGAGTCAGCAGTAAATCTGCCGCAGATGCGACAAATATTGGAAATAAATCCACAGGCGTTGTAGTCCTGTAGTTAAGGAGCTCTTCTCTGGTGTACGAGTATCCAGAGGAGTGCCCAGACACGGAAGAAATGCACAAAAACAAAACAAAAGTAAAGCACTGAAGCACCAGGGCGACCATCCGCGGCACCATCTTGATGGCCATCTTGATCTTCCAGCGCGGGATTGAGTTGAATCAGGACTTTATGAATCAGAATTGAATCGCTTGTTGAAATCTGGGACAATACGCTGTCCTAATGGCCTCTTTAATTTGCATCAAACTCTATTTGACCTCATGCTGAGCATTCAATTTAAAATATAACTAATATAAGTTCAGCAGTTGGAATAATTTCCAGTTCTTTTATCTGCTTAATTTGCCATGAGATAATAAGGAAACATCTGGCCATGAAACTGTTTTAGTGAATTCTCCAATTAATTTTGAGCATCTGAATATGCGTCTGTGTCTAAAAATGGTTGTATCTATATTATCTATATTAAAAACATCTTTGCAATACTTTTGTTAAACCCTTTTCAATTAATGTAGCTAAGATCAAAAAATGATTTGCTTGTTAATAGCACTCTGTTTACAGTTTGGTAAAAAGTAGACTTTAGGGATGCACCGATACCACTTTTTTGGAAATGAGTACGAGTACTTGCATTTAGTACTCGCTGATACCGAGTACTTAATGAAAACATGATTTAAATTTGCAGGTAACAGCTTTAGTCCTATAATTTAACAAAAAACAAACAAACAAGGGACTAGTTTGGAATTAAGAACATTTATTTAAAATGAAAAGCATGTTGTATGCAACATATTACAGAATAAATAATTATCCATCCATCCATTCGCTTCCATTTATCCTTTTCAGGGTCGCGGGGGGCGCTGGAGCCTATCCCAGCTGTCATAGGGCGAGAGGCAGGGTACATCCTGGACAGGTCGCCAGTCTGTCGCAGGGCTAACACATAGGGACAGACAACCATTCACACTCACATTCACACCTAGTGGCAATTTGGATTATCCAATTAACCTATCCCCACAAGTTGCATGTCTTTGGACGGTGGGAGGAAGCCGGAGTACCCGGAGAGAACCCACGCAAACACAGGGAGAACATGCAAACTCCACACAGAAAGACCTCGGCCTGATGGTGGAATTTAACTCAGGATCTTCTTGCTGTGCGGCAACAGTGCTAACCACCGTGCCATATATAAATAATTTATAATAATAGTTTTTTTTATAAATAATTATAAAAAAAACAAAATTTAATTTTAAATTTGTTCATCTGTTTCTCTGTTTAGAAGTCTCACTAGCACAGTCACAGCTGGGATGACATCAGAGGCTAGTGCATCGTAGCTGCTCACTTTTTTTAGTTAGTTCCTCAAAGGGGACGAGAACAGTCGTCTCCATAAGAGCCCATTGGTGAGCGGTGAGATAGTAAGGGAGTTCGTGCTCGGACACGCCCAGCACTCGCTTTTGCTCAATGAGGGACTGGAGCATGTAATACGTGCTGTTCCAGCGCGTCTGTACGTCCTGCTGCAGTCTCTTTATTGGCTGGTTGAGCTGTCCCTGAATGTCCTCGAGGCGGGAGTAGGCTAAGGCGGAATGTTTAAAATACCCAACTATTTTCCGCCCCCACTGCTTTAGCATCAGCTATGCTCCTCTGTGCTAATAAGCATGGGTAAATAAGCGTGGGTACAGCAACACAGCGTGGGATTAACCCCTTACATGCCACTCAAACATAGACAGGTCTCAGACCGTGCTATCGGTCCTCGGTATCGGGGGACTTTTAACGAGTACGAGTACTTTAGAAAATGTGGTGCATCCCTAGTAGACTTCATATAAAAATTCACCTGCAAAATTGGCTTTTTTGATATTGTGATACTGCCTACGGATAATAAAACACAAAAAAAATCTATTTCAGTACTACTAAAATGTTAAAATTGTTACTAAAAAACTGAAACAATCAAGTCTATATCACATTTCAGACAAACTTTCAGTGGTGTTTTTGAATCCTAACATTTGATTCATTGCTGACTATTTAATGGAAAAATGATGAAGGATAATATATTTAAAGCTGCCACCATCTTTGAGTGATTGATTTTTGAATAATTTTGATCTTTTAAACCCTTTTTCTAAAGCTCATTAAAGCTTGACCTGCAGAAACAAGGAGATATGCAGTAGAGTTTGAAATGTTTCAGGTTCCACCTTTCACTGCCTCTTTAGGTCTGTGAAGGTTCTCAGTCATCCAGGTCATCGTAGTCAAAGGAGCTTGCAAACAAAAGCGTCTGGACTTCTTTAAGTTGCTTGAAGACGTTTCACCTCTCATCCGAGAAGCTTCTTCAGTTCTAAGGTCAAATGGTGGAGAGTCCCATGTAACATGTTCCCTCTAAGCCTGAAGGAAAAAAGAAGGAACACACACATGTAAAGGAAGCACTCAAAACGTGCGGCTATCCTAAATGGGCGTTCTTAAAGTCAGCAAAGAGGCACAGAAAAGAAGACCAGACACCAGCGAGGGAGGATAAGAAGGACAGACGCAACAACATTGTCATCCCCTATGTAGCCGGTGTATCAGAGAAACTCAGGAGAGTTTTCTCCAAGCATGACATCCCAGTGTATTTCAGACCCAGCAACACGCTCAGACAGAAACTGGTTCACCCGAAAGACAAAACGCCAAAACACAGACTTAACAATGTGGTGTATGCTGTACAGTGCAGCGAGGAATGCTCAGACCTCTACATTGGAGAGACCAAACGGCCACTTCACAAGCGCATGGCACAACATAGTAGAGCCACCTCCACAGGACAAGACTCAGCAGTCCATCTGCATCTTAAGGACAAAGGACACTCTTTCGAGGATGACAATGTTCACATTTTGGACAGATGGTTTGAAAGAGGAGTGAAAGAAGCCATCTATGTCCACTGTGAGCGACCATCTTTGAACAGAGGCGGTGGTTTACGACACCAACTGTCTGCCATCTATAATCCAGTTTTGAGATCCCTTCCCAGACGCCTTAACGCCCACTCACATCCTGGGCCATCTGACCTCAGGAATTCGCATGATAAGGTGGGGCCAGGTTTCACAATGAACACCCGAAACTCTGGCTGATTGGGACCCACACCCAGTTTCACACCTTGGCTCAGGCGATTAGAGGATCATCAGGGGGTCCTTTTGTCCCTTTGTGGAGGGATACTCCCACTAGGTTTATATCTGGGACTCTCCACCATTTGACCTTAGAACTGAAGAAGCTTCTCGGATGAGAGGTGAAACGTCTTCAAGCAACTTAAAGAAGTCCAGATGCTTTTCTTTGCAAGCTCCTTTCACTGCCTCTTTAGGTTTCATTTATTTGTAACTAACTGGAATTCTTGAATCTAATGTAATTGTAGGTGGTAGGTTGGATAAATGTTTGACTCTATCCATTTGACTGATTATTTCATATTACAAGGATGGACCTGTGTTTCACCCATTGTGTGGCATTTCTGCTCTTTGTCAAATTTCATCCTTCAGGTTAGATTCTGTTAGTAAGGCTTGATTTTTGTAATTGGCAACGGTTAAAATGTGTCATCCTTTTACAGGCATTGCTCAACACACAAAACAAACTGCGAGCACTGGTCCCAAATTTCACCTTTAACTTGGGGTTTTCGGGAAAGTTCTATCACACAGGTATGCATAATCTTTCTGTTTTTCTACATTCACAACAGCCATGAACTTCTTTAGACTGCTCTATTCAAACATGCAGGTGAAAATGGAAACTTGTGTTCTATGCTGGTGTAGTGACCCCTCAGTGTATTCAGAAGGTCACTCATTTCCTGCTGTGCTACATGTGGAAAAGTACAAATGTGGAACATAAAGCGGTTAAAGTATTCAACATGTCAACACAAGTAAAAATATTTCTAACGCTGCTTGTGGTTTTTGTTGCTTTATTTTCATCACAAGCTCTCTTTTTTTATTTCGGCACAACTTGAAGCCTGGAGCGAACTCTTCCTGCAGTTTCCTCCACAGTGTCTCCTCCGTTACTATATAAAGAGAGGGAGTCATTAGTCCCCTCATAAACACCTGTCCCCACTGCCAGCCTGACACAGTCTCATGAGATCACTGCAGCAGGCCAGAGACCTGCCGCAGTGCTATTGACATGAACCCTTTTACCAGATGTCGGTAACAACGTGTCCAATCCAGAAGAAATTAAACCATAGATGGTCCATAAATTATCTGTAATAATGAGAAAGGAAGAAGTATTCAACAAATGAAGAAAGGGAGGCGTGACAGGCATGGAAAATCACAGTACCAGCTGAAAAAGTTGATGACCACTTGTGGAGAGAGATCTGGAAGCAGCCTGTACAATTATTTCCAAGAAAACAATAAGTAATGCAACCACCATAGCTTGTATGCACGCTCACCATACACAACTCTGATGCTGAAGAAAAGGCATGTTGAGGCGTGTTTACAGTTTGCTGAAAAACATTTACACAAGCCTGTGAAATACTGGGAAAATATAGTTTGAGATTCTCTTGGATACGGGAGTCAAAGACACTACTTATCACCCCACAAACACCATGCTTACAATGAGGTTTGGAGGTGGGAACCTCATTGTGTGGGGCTGTTTGTCAGCATACAGCACTGATGTGCTTCATATAATTGAAGGAAGGATGAATAGGAAAAATGTACAGATACATTCTCAAATAAAATCTGCTGCCATTTGCCCACATGATGAAGATGAAACGAAGATGGACGTTTCAGCAGGGCAGTGATCCCAAACACACAGCCAAGGAAACGAAAATAAAGCTGCAATAATGGCCAGGCCTGATCTGAATCCAGTTAAAGATCTGTGGAAAGAACTAAAGCTTGCATGTGTGGATTGCATGCATTGTACATCTGTTGAGAATTTCATGTCAATAGCATCTTTTAAAATATCACCAATTTTCTGAGTGAATATACAGTGGGGCAAAAAAGTATTTAGTCAGCCACCGATTGTGCAAGTTCCCCCACTTAAAATGATGACAGAGGTCAGTAATTTGCACCAGAGGTACACTTCAACTGTGAGAGACAGAATGTGAAAAAAAAAATCCATGAATCCACATGGTAGGATTTGTAAAGAATTTATTGGTAAATCAGGGTGGAAAATAAGTATTTGGTCACCTCAAACAAGGAAAATCTCTGGCTCTCACAGACCTGTAACGTCTTCTGTAAGAAGCTTTTCTGTCCCCCACTTGTTACCTGTATGAATGGCACCTGTTTGAACTCATCATCTGTATAAAAGACACCTGTCCACAGCCTCAAACAGTCAGACTCCAAACTCCGCCATGGCCAAGACCAAAGAGCTTTCGAAGGACACCAGGAAAAGTATTGTAGACCTGCACCAGACTGGGAAGAGTGAATCTACAATAGGCAAGCAGCTTGGTGTGAAAAAAATCAACTGTGGGAGCAATCATCAGAAAATGGAAGACATACAAGACCACTGATAATCTCCCTTGATCTGGGGCTCCACGCAAGATCTCATCCCGTGGGGTCAAAATGATCATGAGAACGGTGAGCAAAGATCCCAGAACCACACAGGGGGACCTGGTGAATGACCTGCAGAGAGCTGGGACCAAAGTAACAAAGGTCACCATCAGTAACACACTACAACGGCAGGGAATCAAATCCCGCAGTGCCAGACGTGTTCCGCTGCTGAAGCCAGTGCATGTCCAGGCCCGTCTGAAGTTTGCCAGAGAGCACATGGATGATACAGCAGAGGATTGGGAGAATGTCATGTGGGGCCATGTATCGTGAGATTTTGAGCCAAAACCTCCTTCCATCAGTGAGAACTTTGAAGATGAAACGAGGCTGGGTCTTCCAACATGACAATGATCCAAAACACACCGCCCGGGCAACAAAGGAGTGGCTCCGTAAGAAGCATTTGAAAGTCCTGGAGTGGCCTAGCCAGTCTCCAGACCTCAACCCCATAGAAAATCTGTGGCGGGAGTTGAAAGTCCGTGTTGCTCGGCGACAGCCCCAAAACATCACTGCTCTCGAGAAGATCTGCATGGAGGAATGGGCCAAAATACCAGCTACTGTGTGTGCAAACCTGGTAAAGACCTATAGTAAACGTTTGACCTCTGTTATTGCCAACAAAGGTTATGTTACAAAGTATTGAGCTGTATTTTTGTTATTGACCAAATACTTATTTTCCACCCTGATTTACCAATAAATTCTTTACAAATCCTACAATGTGAATTCATGGATTTTTTTTTTCACATTCTGTCTCTCACAGTTGAAGTGTACCTCTGGTGCAAATTACTGACCTCTGTCATCATTTTAAGTGGGGGAACTTGCACAATCGGTGGCTGACTAAATACTTTTTTGCCCCACTGTATGTTCAATACTTATTTTACCCGCTGTATCCTGACCTAACGTTCATGTGTAAAAACGGCCTGATATAATTTCATCAGTGCAGCTTGCTGCTCGAAACATTACCAAGTATAGTTTTGATCTGTGCAGGTTAAAACAGATGCTGTAAAGTCTGTTTGGAAGAACTGGTTTCCTTTTGTTAGCGTCGCTGCTGCACGATCAGCAGCACTGACTGGATGATTTCATTCATTTTTCAGTCCCTTTCCTGTGAATGTGAAATGTCTTAAACTTTGAGGGAAATATTTGGCACAAATATTTAGAATTTGGTGGTCAGAGGGGGGCAATGCTACTGTGACTTTAAAATACTTGGCACTGACTCAAACATTAATTGTTCATTCTGGGTTTCAGGGCAAGCTCATCTCATACACTTTCTCTTCCTAGATAAAAGTGAATTCGGTGCAGATCAGGTCATGTTAATTATGCTGTGTGTGCACCTGCTTGTTTGTATTCAGGCACTGATGAAGAGGATCAGGGAGATGACATGCTGCTGCAACACAGGATGGACTTCTGGTGGTTTCCTCACATGTGGAGCCACATGCAGCCTCACCTCTTCCACAATGTCAGCGTTCTGGCTGAGCAGATGAGACTCAACAAGGTTTTTGCTCAGGTGGGCAACATTATTACACTGGGCAGTCTCACAATATGGAAGCTTGATTTCCTGCAATAAAACAAAAACAAAAATACAGCAGATTACAGAGAGGGAGATGCTGCAGTTTTAAAAACAATTCCGCAGGTGCATCTGATCAGTTACACTGACACCGTTCTGTCATTTTGACATGTCACTTCACATTTCAGTGAATATTCTTCACTGCAGCAGTGGTCACGTATAGTTTTACATGATATAGCAGTATTTGTGATGCATCTTTTTCCAAGATGGCGCCAGTGTGTGTGGCTCGCCGTCTGGCTCTTCCTCTGCTGTGTTTGCTTTAGGGCTGCCACGATTTGTCGACTAGTCACGATTACGTCGACTATCAAAATCGTCGACGACTGATTTAATAGTCGACGTTTCGTTTGAAGCTTTGTAAGATCGCAAAAGACGCAGGAATAATAGCAGGATTTAAGAGTGTAATAACGGACTGAAACAGAAGATGGCAGCACAGCATGTACAAGGATGCCAGCTGCCGTTAAACCCCGAAGAAGAAGAAGCAGCTGTGTCCCAGAATTCATAGCGCGGCCCAGCTTAGTTTCCAACAATGGCGGTAGCTAGTTAGTTTTAATATTACTCTTATTATTCTTTCTGGGTCACAAAATAAACGTTTAACATATTTTCAGGCGAGAATGTAGCTGTGTAAACCTCAAATATCTGCTCAGTTTATCAGGACACCACATATTTTCAAAAGCACTCCGACGTTTTCGGAGACGTCTGTTACCCACTAGCTCGATAGCTAGCCGGGGGCTAGGTCACTAGCGCCGTGAGAACACCGGACTCCCGACAAATCGTTTTCAAACCCACCGCCGTCTTTCGCGACTCAGGTTAAATATATATGGGTCACTTAGATAAATTAAAAATGTTGTTGTTTGGCTTTTTTTTTTTTTTTTGTATTTTATTTGTTCCTGAGTAAATCGGTTTGGCTGAGATTAAAGTTATAGTTTTTACACAGCTGAATAAACCTCAAGCAGACAGCTGATTATCAGAAGTGTGAGATGCTGGAGAATATACTCCGGTGTCCTGT
Organism: Maylandia zebra; assembly: GCF_041146795.1. NCBI lineage: Eukaryota > Metazoa > Chordata > Actinopteri > Cichliformes > Cichlidae > Maylandia > Maylandia zebra. The sequence goes on along the minus strand of NC_135179.1, from coordinate 34,723,387 downwards.
TATATTTTAGATAGCAAGGAGTTTATTAAACTTTACCGAAACAATCTGCAAATTTCATTAAAATTGAATAAACTATCATCTTGTCTTTATTTTTAGTTAGCACCTTAAAAGCTTAAAGCTGTAAGCTAATGATAGTTATATAAGAGCAGATGCTGCTGGTGCAATAAGCTGTAGTTTTACGTCCAGTGGATTTGATTAGTCGACTAATCGCATAAATAATCGGTGACTAGTCGACTATCAAAATAATCGTTTGTGGCAGCCCTACATGAAGCCCTCAGGTTCCCTTATGATGCTCTCCCTCCTCGATTTTTCAAAGAGGTTTTTCTCACTATAGCATCAGCTGTACAATCCATTGTAAATAGTAGTTTGTCCTCTGGTGTTGTACCTGTCAATCTCAAACATGCGGTGATTCAGCCTCTACTCAAGAAACCTGCTCTTGATCCTGATATTATTGCGAATTACAGACCTATTTCCAAACTGCCTTTTATCTCAAAGATTCTTGAAAAGGTAGTTTACAAGCAATTAATGTCCTTCCTAGAAGAACACGGTATTTTAGAAGTTTTCCAATCTGGTTTTAAAGCTTTACATAGTACCGAATCTGCCCTTTTAAGAGTTTTTAATGATGTGTTTTTGGCAAATGACTCAGGTGACTGTGTTATTATTGTGCTGTTAGATTTAACTGCTGCTTTTGATACAGTGGATCATAATATTTTAATTTCCCGTTTAGAGGAGTTGGTGGGTATGCGGAGTACCGCACTGCAGTGGCTCAGATCCTATTTGGCAGAGCGAACTTTCTCTGTGAAACTCGGGGAGTTTGTATCCTCTGTTGCTTCTCTTCAATGTGGGGTCCCACAGGGTTCAGTTTTAGGCCCGCTTCTTTTCTCTCTATATCTCCTACCCCTTGGGTCTATTTTCAGGAAACATGGGATTTCTTTCCACTGCTACGCCGATGGCTCCCAGATTTATTTCCCACTTAAAAAGATAAATGGCTTCTCAGTAGACCCGCTGCTCAGATGCCTTGATGATATAAGGGCCTGGATGGCTTTGAACTTTTTACATTTTAATGAACAGAAAACAGAAGTGATGGTTTTTGGTGGCGCTTCTGAGGCTATTATAGATCTTGGTTCACTGGCACAGTATGTTAAACCAGTCATCACTAATCTGGGAGTTAAAATAGAGGCAAATCTTAAACTTGAAAGCCAGGTCAGAGCTGCTGTAAGATCTAGCTTTTTTTCATTTGAGGGAATTAGCCAAAATAAAGCCTATCTTATCGAAACAGCATTTTCAGACAGTAATCCATGCCTTTGTTACTTCTAGGCTGGATTATTGTAACGTACTTTATTTTGATGCGTCCATTAGGCGCCTGCAGGTTGTGCAAAATGCTGCAGCACGTCTTTTAACTGGAACAAAAAAGTTTGAGCACATTACCCCAATTTTAATTTCACTCCACTGGCTACCTGTACATTTTAGGATTGTTTTTAAAATTCTCTTATTTGCTTTTAAATCTCTTAATGGCCTGGCCCCCCCCTACCTCTCGGAGCTACTACAGCCATATACACCTCCCCGTTCCCTTAGGTCCGCCAATCAGCAGCTCCTTAAGGTACCAAAAACTAAGTATAAATCTAAAGGTGATCGTGCTTTTGCTGTAGTTGCTCCAAAGTTGTGGAATGATCTACCCTTGCATGTAAGGCAGGCCTCTTCTCTCTCTGAATTTAAAAGTCTTCTTAAAACATATTTATTCGCTGAAGCCTTTGGCATTGATTAGAGGGGTTGACTCAATTTGTTTTGACATGTTTTAATTTATTTTAGTTTTTTAGTTATTTATTTTATCTTATCTCATTTTAATTTGCTTTTAGCATGTACAGCACTTTGTGAACTCTGGTTTTATGTTAAAGTGCTTTATAAATAAAGGTGGTATGGTATGGTATGTCAAGTGACTTTTCTAAATGCATTTTGTAAATGTTCTTACCAGTTAGATGGTACCAGTCAAAACTTTAAACATGTTCACCTGTACATAATTTTGACAGCTGCTTTGATTAGAGAAGCAACATCCTGCATGTAGATATGAGGATGCATCCACAGGTTTATACAGATAGTATCGGACAGTGTGACTCATTTACTTTACTTCAGACACGTGAGCCGTCTCTAATGTCACATGCTGCAAGATCCTGGTTGATTCTGTCTTTGTCCAGGAAAAATGAACTTACGTGCTATAGTTCATTGATTGTAAATGTGCTCAACTTTTAAAAATGTTGAAAAATACCCATTTAAATAGACGTGCTGTTGTCTGATGTAATAATTTTAGAGACAGTTAATTTTCTTTAAAATTGAGAAACAGTTGAAGTCTCAAGCTAACTTCGAGGAAAGAGGCAGAAAATGTTTTTCTGCGTATATTTCAGATCAAACATTTGATTATATGACAAGATAACACAACTAAACACAAAATACAGGTTCTAAATGAAGGTTTTTATTATTAAGGGAAAAAATCCATATCTACATGGAACTGTGTGTGTGTGGGGGAAACGATCGCTCCCTAAACCTAATAACTGGTTTGGCCGATGCTGCCGTAACATGTTGCTGCTAAGGATGCCCCGAGCGTGAAAGTGGACCCGAATGCAACTTCAGATGGAGGCACAATACTTGGTTTTCTAACAAGACTTTATTAATGAACAGCAAGTGAAATATACTCGGAAGCAAAGAACATGAAGCGTGAGCCAGAGCGAGAGTCGGGGAGTGGGTTATAAAGTTTTATTGTCATATACGGATAAACAGTTTAACATTTACCTGTAATAAAATTCTTGTGTCCCTCAGCTTTACATGTACATATGGAAAGTGTACAGGTATATTAAAGAAGGACAATAACAATAATAATAATAAAATAATACTTTAGTATTTTATTATTTTTAAATATTAAGAACATTTGAAACAATTGTTTGGTATTTACAGTTTGTGCAAAACTGTGCAGTGAGGATTTAAAGCAGTTACAGTGACAGTGTATAGAGTCCAATAGTTGTACTGAGTGTGTAATGGTGTGTGCAGAATGTCAACAGTTCAGAAGCCTGATGGCTTGTGGCTAGAAACAGTCTCTGTGTCTGCTAGTGTGGGTCTGAATGCTTCTGCACCGCCTGCCGGGCGGCAGGAGTGTGAAAAGTCTGTGGCTGGGATCAGAGGGTCCGCTGCGTCTTCCTCATGCAGTGATGTCTACAGAGATCCTGCATGGCTGGCAATTCAGTCCTGGTGATGCGCTGTGCTGATCTCAGGTCACCAACATGGTGTGACAAACTCAGATCCTCGGTGATGTTGATGCCCAGGAATCTGAAGCAGCTGACTTTCTCCACCTCTGCTCCTTCTATGGGGGTGTGGCCTCCTCTCTGTAGTCTCCTGTAATCCACAATGAGCTCCTTGGTTTTGCTGACGTTAAGCAGCAGGTTGTTGTCGCGGCACCATGATGTCAGGGCTCTCACCTCTGCCCTGCATGCCGTCTCATCTCCATCAGAAATGCAGCTGATGATGATGGTGTCATCTGCAAATTTGACGATGGTGTTGGAGCTGTGTGTTGCTGTACAGTCGTGGGTGAACAGGGTGTACAGCAGGGGGCTGAGCACACATCCCTGGGGGGCATCTGTGCTGAGTGGAAGTGTGGATGCGGTGATGCTGCTGATCCGAACCACCTTTGGTCTGTCTGTCAGGAAGCCCAGTATCCAGGTGTGCAGGGAAGAGCTGATGTTCAGGTCACGGAGTTTCATTACATGTCTGGATGGTATGATGGTGTTGAAGGTGGAGCTATAGTTAATGAACAGCATCCGCACGCATGTGTCTTTTTTTTTTCTGGTCCAGGTGGGGGAGGGCAATTGCTATTGCATCGTCTATAGATCTGTTGTAGGCAAACTGGAGTGGATCAAGTGAAGCAGGGATTAAAGATGTGATGTGAGCTTTGACTGTACGCTCAAAGCACTTCGTAGCAATGGCGGTGAGTGCTACAGGGCGATGGGCATTTAGGCAGCTCACATTAGTTTTCTTAGGGACAGGGATGATGGTGGTCCTCTTAAAACATTTTGGGACAGCAGACTGGAGCAGGGAAAGGTTGGAAATGTCTGTGAAGACATCTGCCAGCTCGTGGGCACACGCTTTGAAAACCCGACCTGGAGTGTTGTCTGGTCCAGGAGCTTACTGAGTGTTTACTTTCCTGAAGTATTTACACACGACTGCCTGAGATATCTGAAGAGGGCAGCTGTCCTCTTCCAGCAAAAGCTGCTCAATTAAAGGGCTGCTCAATTAATCGAATTTTAATCACGATTACGATCTGGGCTTTCAACGATCATTAAAAATGACAGAGCCGATTATTGGCCCCTCCCTCATTTATCCGCGACACCTTAAAGGCCGGTCCGTGAAAATATTGTCGGGCATAAACCGGTCCGTGGCGCAAAAAAGGTTGGAGACCGCTGATTAAGAGGACCCGAGGGAAGCTCGGAAAGCTAAGCAGAAGTTATTTGGAGAGGAGAGTGACTGCTGTTGGTTGAAAAGAGAGGTAAAAAAAAACTTCAGTGGTGTTGCACACTATTTTATATTATTTTCTAAAGTCATTGTTAACCCTTTAAATCCGGTCAGAGCAGCATGCTCCGTTTTGTGTAACTATTTTTAAATCCCTGTAGAACCCGAACCACGTAAGCTAGCGCAATAATTTGTTTTGCATATGAAACCGGAGGAGTTGTACTTACATCTTATGCCATCAGCTTGTCCTCGGTCACGGTTTCCTTCCACATATAGCTTTGCAAAAATTGCATAAAAAGCGCTTGCAGGAACAAAAACATAATATTCCAGAAACACGCTTTGCCGATCCGATCAGCTGTTCGTAACACTTCCCACAGTGAAACAGACGTCAGCGCGAACTGTCGCATGTCCGCCATTTCCTGGCCGAAACCGGAAGTGACGTCATTTTCGCGGAAATGTAGTTTTTTTACTTGTAGGCCTTAAAAGCCTATACTGGTCATGTTTGACTTTTCTGAATAGTTTCTGGGATGCTTAGAACTCGAATTGCACTGCTGGAAATAGTTTATTTTGATGCACCTGCTGTTTTCTTTGCAAATTTGCATCATAGGATTGTTTTTTTTGTTTTTCCTGCAGTATATAAAAATTGGTGTATCTCCAAAATAAAACTATGAAGACACTCAAAATAAATTTCCTGTTGTTGTAAACTATTTTTTGCAACTTTTTTGTATTTAAAGTTTTGAGGGATAAACCTCTTAAATTTCTCCAAGTAGAAATATATGTAAAAAAACAAAACAAAAACGATATAAATTTTTTTGTAGTTTATTGCACTTTTTTGCAATTAATGTAGTTACTATGGACTTAATGCATACATATTATTAAAATATGGGCTATAACAGTTATTTAGCAACTTGAAATGCTCCCACAAATGGCACTACAACATGTAAAAAAAATAATATAAGCTCTGGCGGACTTGGTTCTATAGTAGGTCTTAAAGGGTTAAATAAATATCGTCAAATAATCGCGATCTCAATTTCAGTGAAAATAATCGTGATTATCATTTTTGCCATAATCGAGCAGCCCTATCTTATATTTAAATTTGTTTGAACTGAAACATTTAAGTGTGACAAACACAAATCGGAAAGGGGGCAAACACTTTCTCACACCACTGTACATGAAAGCTGGTTTTTGGATTTTGGTGCCACTCTGGCATCTAAAGGCGTGTAGACTGTATTATAGCATTTATATAACAGTCTTCTCATCATACTGACCACTCAAAGTACTTAACAGTACAAGTCACAGCTGGTTTTCCCTTTTTTTCTTCTTGTTTTTTCTTTTCGTATCTAAAACATTGTAAAAATCGTGACTTGGTATGACTAAGTTCACTGTATCTGCTTGCCTCTGTGTGGGGCTGTAGCTCAGGAGCTAGAACAGGTCAGCTACTGACCAGAAGGTTGGTGGTTTGATCCCTGGCTGCCTCAAGCTTCATCCCAAATATCCCTGGCAAGATACTAAAGCGCTTAAAGTATAGAGGAAAGTGCTTGTGTGAATGAGTGAATGTGGCATGTTGTATAAAGTGCTTTGAATGCTCCAGGAGAGTAAAAAAGCTCTATATATGAATCAGTCCTTTATCTTTTTTTCTCCTTTTTTTTTCTCTTGACTACAACTGTTTCTACCTGTCTGTCACCTGCTAACTCCATATGCTGTCTTCTTACTGGTAAATGGATTCTGTTTCTTATATAGCGCTTTGCATTTCTACTCGCCCGGAGTGCTCAAAGCTCTTTATACAACATGCCACATTCACTCATTAACACAAGCACTTTCCTTTATACTTTAAGTGCTTTCTGACTAACATTCATACTTCGATGGATTCATCAGAGAGCAGCTTGGGGTTAGTATCTTGCCCAAGGATATTTAGCATGAAGACTGGGCGAGCCAGGGATTGAACCACCAACCATCCGATCAGTAGCTCTACCTCCTGAGCTACAGCTACCCCTTATTCTTATTGTACCATTCTCTCTCCAGGAGCATGGCATCCCAATAGATATGGGCTATGCAGTAGCTCCACACCACTCTGGGGTTTATCCAGTTCACAGCCAGCTATATGAAGCCTGGAAATCTGTGTGGGGAATCAAGGTGACCAGTACAGAAGAATACCCTCATCTAAGGCCAGCTCGATATCGACGTGGCTTCATTCACAATGGCATCCAGGTCAGTCCACAGTCTTTGTTCTTTAATAACACATGTGTTTGTGTGAAGAAAATTACATCTTTCAGCCAAGATGATGTGATGTGAACTTTTGAAGGTTTTTGTGTTAAAAAAGGACAAGCTATCTGTTAAGATGTTATATTTTGAATGTTGTATCAGTGAAGTCTGTAGTATTTCTTAAGGCTCTGAGTGTTTGCAAGAGGTTTTTTGCTGGCTTAATGGTAACTAATAACAATTTGCCGCTGATTACACAGAAACAGATTTTCAAAGTCAATAGCTAGAAAGTTTCATTTGTGACCAAGTGACACTTTCAGCCTCGGCTTACTGCAGGTAAGTACTGTCACAAGACTACCATCATTGCCTTACAATGGGCTTTTCACTTAGTTTCATAATTCATGATTGTTTCATAATTATGAAAATGCTTCTTTTCATGACAGTTTCATATTATCCATCAGTACCATTCACAGAGAGCTGGGGAAAGGCTCCAATCAAACCATTGTTAGATGGAGAAAGATGTACCCTTAGGCCCCCTCTTTGGTTCACAGATGGTTTTTCTCTTTTCACATAAATGGCCTCCTTGACTCCTCCAAAACCGACATTCCTATTAGGGCTGGGCCATATTATACCGTTCATGGTAATAACGGTACAATGTTAGGCAACGATAAGAAAATGAAATATCGCGATAGAATATGGTTAAAACGCCCATGCGCAGTGCCTTTGTTTTCATACGCACATGGCGAAAAAGCATGGCGGCAACGGAGAATGAGAAGGGAGAATCAGAATACTTTATTGATCCCTGGGGGAAATTATTGAAAGCGGATTGTTGAGTGAAACGGATGAACCAGAATTGGTTTGTAAAAGTGGTGCAACTTCAGTGATGTTGAACTGGTTTGGTGTCCGTCAGATACACGACAAAGCAGGTTTTTTTTGTAGAACATGCAAGCGGGCCGTCGTTATTGTCGTGTTTGTCGGACTAAGGTGCTCGCAAATCTGGAAGTAATCTGGGTCCTAAACTCCCTCCACTTCAGCTCCCAAAGTCAAACGAACACTGCGGCATCACTGAGAGTTAAAAACTGTCTAAATTCTTTCATCTTTAATAAAACGATCAACATTGCTGCTTTACCAGGTGTAACTATGAAGTTTAACTTCCAGGCATCCATGAAAGCAGAATGTATTACATGTAACGGAGTTAGAAGTTAGCTTGCAAGTTTTGCTAGTTACCTAAGCATGATATAGCATGTTCTGACTGAGAGATTTCTGAAAAAATTCAAACGTACAGCTCTGCTATCACTTCCAACATAAATGAGGACAGAAAAATAAACAGCATGCAATCGCATGGCAGGATGCTATACACGGGCCAAACTTCAGTCAGGAGAACAACTGAGATCATTCATTCACAATACGAGGTTAGTCATTAATATACTGCAACAACATGGGAACAGAGCAGCTGCGAGAGAATTCAGCATTAATGAATCAATGTTACGGAGGTGGAGGAAGCGCAGTTTTTGGCTTTCCCCATATTTCAAAAGTGCTTCATCTCTTTGCTATGACTGTTGCTCGGCATAATTTGCAGATGATAATGGTTATAGCCACTGCGATGCTTTCGACCAAAACAGGCGCAGCTTGATGACATCATCAACATGCGGTAGAGCGGTATAGTCAAAATCTCTATCGTTGGCCAAATTTATATCGTTTCTATCGTATATCGTTTATATCGCCCACCCCTAATGCAGTGGATATTATACATGGTTATGCTCAGGATATGTCAGCCCATTTCTACTGGAAATGCCTTTTGGTTAAACTTTCAGCAAGGAATTTGCATTTGCACTGTAAAATGTTTATATAGGTTTAATGCACATAAAAAAACGGCTTCTTGTGTAAGTGAAAATAAATGGATGGTGTTTTTTTGCGCTAGTCAAGTTGTGGAGTTGTATTTTGTCTCGCATCAATTATATCGTCAGTTATATCGTTATCGCAAATTTTCAAATATATATCGTGATAAATATTTTTGGCCATATCTCCCTGCTCTAACTCCTATATTTGAAATATAGATAAGATAAAATTACAAGAGCAAGACATACTTGGTCAGTGTTGAGGTTGGTCCTGTTATTGAGGGTGGAGACATCTCTTATAAATGACCTCCATTGCTTGCAGTTGGCCATTTATGTGAAAGGAGCAGCTGTGGCTACACTTGGATAAGTGAAAAAGTTTCCCACTAAAAACACATGATGCTGAGAACACGGAGGAACAGAATCAACTTTTTGGGGTTTCCTTACCTAGATGATTGACCAATCAGAATACTTTATTAATCCCTAAGGAAATTATGTATATATCCCCAATATTTAATGCCCTATTTGTTCATTTCAGGTATTGCCCAGACAAACTTGTGGTCTATTCACCCATACAATCTTCTATAATGAATACCCAGGAGGTTCAAAAGAGCTGGACAAGAGCATCAGAGGGGGAGAGCTCTTCCTCACCGTCCTCCTAAACCCTGTAAGAAAACCTCCATGCACACTACAGCTGTTGGCTTGAGACTGTCTAGCACTCATGTTTCACACGTGTCAACTTTACATGAGACTTGAGTGTCTGAAGATTTGGCCTGGCTTTACACAAAGGTCATTCCATCTTCAGTCAAGTTTTAGAAAATGTCCTGCTCGACCTCCAATTTGCATACAAATTTTAGAGTCCAAAGTTTGGACATCTATAATGAGTGCTGTGAAATTTCAGATTCATTTTTCAAATAGTTTTCAAGATGTATATTTTTTGAAAAATGGTCTGTTTTTTAACATGAAAATGTTTTTGACAGCAATCATTGTAAATGTTCACATTTTCTACCATCTAGATTTTATGCAACTTGGACACGCAAAAGGCTTGGTTGATTTCAGATGGACTCACCCTGTAAAATTAAAAGTGTTGTCATTTTTACCCCACTCTTTCTACCCCGCCCACTAAGAGTGGGTGTCACTTCCACCCCCTCTTAGTGACCTTGACCTCAAGGTGAAGATCAGAGGTCAAGTTTTCTGAAACTCTTGTCATTGCAATAACTAAAGACCAAGGTGATGTAGCAGGTTCAAATTGATACCGTAAGTGCATATGCTAAAGATCTCGGACGAGTTTGCGTCTCAGTGAGCTCAACTTAAAGGTCGAGGTTAAAGTATTTCCTAAACTTGCCCCATATTTCCAATGAGTGTTTCACCACAGAGTTGAAAGTGGAGAACCAAGTACAGCCAGAAAAGATGTACTGTTGTTGCTGTGTAGTTCCATAGTCACCCAGTCAGAATAGCCACTCTGAGTGAGGTACAAGTACAAAAACACCAGACAGCTTATGTTAGCGGCCCAATAATAAAAACAAAAATTGTTGAAGTGTTGAAGCCCCCCCTTCAGTTTCAGGCTTTTGAAGATTGGTCTTGGGTGTTTACCTTCCCATGTGTGAGGTGACAAAACAGAATGCAACACATTGAAAAAAAAAATCTTAGAAATAAAAATGGGTAGAGCCTGGAAGAGGTATAAAAATAAATAAATAAATTAAAAAATTGGGGTAAAATAGTCATTTTTAATAACGTCCTTAGAAAATGGTGTCCAGTGGGTGAAGGACAGCTTCAATTGGTTTAGCAGTGTAATCAAATTCTTGTTTGTTTGTTTTTTGGTGCCTGTGTGTGTTTGTTTGTTGTTGTTTTTTAAGGGTTTTTTTTGTTTTGTTTTGTTTTTTTTTAACCCTTAAGGGCAAGTTAGTGAAGTCTAACAAACTTGCTTTACTACTTAAGAGGAAAAGCTTACTTTTATTGAGGTTCAGTTTATACCCTGAAAGCAGATTTAATGTTTATTGTTTGTCTGCTACAACATTGGACTGCCTCAAAGGGAATGCTCTGGCTGATCAGTATAGAAATCACTTGTCCTTTAACCTGGAAAAGCACTGGCCCCTCCACCGTGGAAAGAGACGGCATTGTAAAACCCCCTGATGTGGGTCTCCTGCAGGAAAGCCACATCACTGTTATGGTGCTTAATAACATGGAAGAAAGCTTTCGCTGTCTTGACTGGATGATTTAAACCTTTAACATTCCAGCTTAGAAAGTTTAAATGCTGACTAATCTGATTCCTAGAGCACAGACATTGTGCACACTCACCTTAAATGATAGAACAAACAATTAAACAACAGATGCGTGTTAGTCCAGAACAGGAAAAAGAAGATTGAGTAGATGTGTAAGGTTCTTGGCAGTGGACCCCCCCCCAACAAAAATGGCTCCCAAAAACCAAGCACCAAGCTCTTCTAACTAAGAAGTTGCAGACTTAACCATTGCTTATCATTTACTTAAGGTTTTTTCTTCAATTCTACTAAGACAAAATAGGATGAGAAAGATTAATGATATTAACAAAATAAACAAGATGTTTAAGACACGAGAATAAGGGGATAATGGAGAAATTTTGTGGATATAACATGCAGTGTGTGATAGTAAATTCCCAATGTCAAACATTTTAATCAAAATTTGAAATTCGAGGGAAAAAGTAAAATTTTAAGTTGGCAAAGTTTGTCAGCTTTCTTTCTTTATTGTCATTATTCAAATATAATGAAATTATTGAATACTTTCTCACATGGTGTAAAAAGAATTTAAGTAACATAAAATGCTAACATGTAATAAAAAGTGAACACACACACACACACACAATTAAAAATGAAATTAAAATAAAACCTTAGGATGGCAGTGTTATAACATATTTTTAACTTTCTCAATCCAGATCAGTATCTTCATGACCCATCTGTCTAACTATGGCAATGATCGTCTGGGTCTGTATACATTTGAGTCTTTGGTGAAGTTTGTCCAGTGCTGGACCAACCTCAGGCTGCAAACGTTACCACCAGTCCAGCTTGCCGAGAGGTATTTCCAAATCTTTCCTGATGAGAGAGACCCGCTCTGGCAGGTGGGTTGATTCATGTGGTTATTTTTAAAACTTGAGAAATCCAGTTTCTGTTTTCACTTCACTGTATACACAGTCACCTAATCACTATAAATCATTAAATAAAGCAACAGTTAAAAGACAGCTTCACAACAAAGAGTGTTTTTTTTATTGTTATTATATTATTTTATTGTTTTACATACATTTTATTGTATTGTTTTATTTTAGAAATGAAAAAGTCTTCATGCATTTTCTTTTAAGTTAATAGGTAAAAAAGGCATAAGTGCCAGATTCATGATAAGTGCAGTAATTCTATGCACAAGGAGTTTGATGTAAGGAAAAACAGTGAATGTATAATTATTGTTAAAGCATCTAGTTTAGGGGTTTGTGGGTTTTTTGTAAATACACATTAATTGCACCTTTGCTAATAACCTGATCAGTGGATTTTTTTTCCCTGACTACGGTGTGTAATATGTAAAATTTTAATTCATTCATGATTTCTAATCTTAAAAGTTTAAGTATTACATCTAAAATCTACCTTACCTACCCTTTTCCCCCATCTTTTGTACAATTTGGAAATTGAAATGCCTACTTCAAGATTTGGGTGATGTGGGAGTATGTGACGAAATGATAAACAAAACCATTGATGTCCCTTTTATTTATTTTAAAATGTAACGTGTATAATATCTGTAATGTAAAATGTAAATGTAACTTTCACCCGTCATGGAAGATGACACACTGTGTGGATTTTTTCTTTTTTCAGAACCCTTGCCATGATAAGAGACACAAAGATATCTGGTCTAAAGAGAAGACCTGTGACAGATTGCCAAAGTTTCTCATCATTGGACCACAAAAAACAGGTATAGATTCCTCTCATCTGTCTTATTTAATTCTCTGTTTTGATTATTTTAATTGTCTTGTTTGCTCAAAGGTACTACAGCACTTCATTCATTCCTGAGCATCCACCCAGCAATCACCAGCTCCTTCCCCAGCCCTACCACCTTTGAGGAGATCCAGTTCTTCAGTGGCGCAAACTATCACAATGGGATTGACTGGTAAAAACACATACACACCCTGTTCACTGTGTACAGAGCCTTAAAGGAAAGTCTGGATCTGTGCAGCGCTGCCATGACTTGTGTGCATAAATGTAAATGCGTAAATGTCCCACATTACCATCCATCCATCCATCCATTTTCATCCGCTTTGTCCGGGGCCAGGTCGCGGGGGCAGCAGCCTAAGCAAAGAGGCCCAGACCTCCCTCTCCCCAGCCACCTCCTCCAGCTTATCCGGGGGAATACCAAGGCGTTCCCAGGCCAGCCGAGAGATATAATCTCTCCAGCGTGTCCTGGGTCTGCCCCGGGGCCTCCTCCCGGTGGGACATGCCTGGAACACCTCACCCAGGAGGCGCCCAGGGGGCATCCTTGTCAGATGCCCGAACCATCTCAGCTGGCTCCTTTCGATGTGGAGCAGCAGCTGCTCTACTCTGAGCCCCTCCCGGATGGCCGAACTTCTCACCCTATCTCTAAGGGAGAGGCCAGCCACCCTTCGGAGGAAGCTCATTTCTGCCGCTTGTATCCGCGATCTCGTTCTTTCGGTCACTACCCACAGCTCGTGGCCATAGGTGAGGGTAGGGACGTAGATCGACCGGTAAATTGAGAGCTTCGCTTTTACACTCAGCTCCCTCTTCACCACGACGGACCAGTGCAGCGTCCGCATTACTGCAGCTGCAGCCCCAATCCGTCTGTCGATCTCCGGCTCCCTTCTCCCATCACTCGCGAACAAGACCCCGAGATACTTGAACTCCTCCACTTGGGGCAGGAACTCATCCCCGACCCGGAGTGGGCACTCCACCCTTTTCCGGCTGAGAACCATGGCCTCAGATTTGGAGGTGCTGATCCTCATTCCCGCTGCTTCACACTCGGCTGCGAACCGCTCCAGTGCGAGCTGGAGGCCCTCACCCGATGAAGCCAACAGAACCACATCATCTGCAAAAATCAGAGATGAGATTCTGAGGCCACCAAAGCGAAAGCCCTCCGCCACTTGGCTGCGCCTAGAAATCCTGTCCATAAAAATTATGAACAGAACCGGAGACAAAGGGCAGCCCTGGCGGAGCCCATCACCCACCGGGAACGAGTCCGACTTATTGCCGGCAATGCGAACCAAGCTCTTGCAACGGTTGTATAGGGATCGAATGGCCCGTAGCAATGGGCCAGACACCCCATATTCCCGCAACACCTCCCACAGGACACCCCGAGGGACACGGTCGAATGCCTTCTCCAAGTCCACAAAACACATGTAGACTGGTTAGGCAAACTCCCATGCACCCTCAAGTATCCTGGAGAGGATAAAGAGCTGGTCCAGTGTTCCGCGACCAGGACGAAAACCGCATTGTTCCTCCTGTATCCGAGGTTCGACTAACGGACGAACTCTCCTTTCCAGCACCCTGGCATAGACTTTCCCAGGGAGGCTGAGGAGTGTGATCCCCCTGTAGTTGGAACACACCCTCCGGTCCCCTTTCTTGAAGATGGGGACCACCACCCCGGTCTGCCAGTCCACAGGTACTGCCCCTGATCTCCACGCAACATTGCAGAGGCGTGTCAACCAGGACAGCCCTACAACGTCCAGAGCCTTCAGGAACTCGGGGCGGACCTCATCAACACCAGGGGCTCTGCCACCAAGGAGTTGTTTAACTGCCTCAGTGACCTCGCCCCCGGAAATTGGCGGGTCATTCCCCTCATCCCCAGACTCTGCTTCCTCCTCGGAAGACGTGTCAGTGGGATTAAGGAGGTCCTCGAAGTATTCCTTCCACCGCCCGACAATTTTCTCAGTCGACGTCAGCAGCGCTCCGCCAGCACTATACACAGTGCAGGTAGAGCACCGCTTTCCCCTCCTGAGACGTCTGACGGTTTGCCAGAATCTCTTCGAGGCAGCCCGAAAGTCTTTTTCCATGGCCTCTCCGAACTCCTCCCACACCTGAGTTTTTGCTTCAGCCACTGCCCGAGCCGCATTCCGCTTGGCCTGTCGATACCTGTCGGCTGCCTCCGGAGTCCCACAGGCTAACCAAGCCCGATAGGACTCCTTCTTCAGCCTGGTGGCTCCCTTCACCTCTGGTGTCCACCATTTGGTTCGGGGATTACCACCACGGCAGGCACCAACCACCTTGCGGCCGCAGCTCAATGCAGCAGCTTCGGCAATGGAGACGCTGAACATGGTCCATTCGGACTCAATGTCCCCAGTCTCCCTCGGAATGCTGTTGAAGCTCTGCCGGAGGTGTGTGTTGAAGATCTCGCGGACTGGGGCCTCTGCTAGACGTTCCCAGCACACCCTCACTACGCGTTTAGGTGCACCAGGTCTGTCCAGCGTCTTCCCCCGCCACCTGATCCAACTCACCACCAGGTGGTGATCAGTTGACAGCTCAGCCCCTCTCTTTACCCGAGTGTCCAGAACATATGGTCGCAGGTCTGCTGATATGATTACAAAATCAATCATCGACCTACGGCCTAGAGCATCCTGGTGCCACGTGCACTTATGGACACTCTTATGTTCGAACAGGGTGTTCGTTATGGCCAAACTGTGATTAGCACAGAAGTCCAATAACAGAGCACCGCTCGGGTTCAGATCAGGGAGGCCGTTCCTCCCAATCACGCCCCTCCAGGTCTCGCTGTCGTTACCCACGTGAGCATTGAAGTCTCCCAGCAGGACAACAGAGTCTCCAGGTGGAGCACCCTCCAGCACCCCCCCCCCAGGGACTCTAAGAAGGCTGGGTACTCTGAACTGCCACTCGGCGCATAAGCGCAGATGACAGTCAGGACCCGTTCCCCGACCCTAAGGCGCAGGGAACAAACCCTCTCGTCCACCGGGAAAAACCCCAACGTACCGGCAGCAAGCCGAGGGGATATTAGGATACCCACCCCAGCCCGTCGCCTCTCACCAGGGGCAACTCCAGACTGAGACAGAGTCCAGCCCCTCTCCAGGAGACTGGTTCCAGAGCCCAAGCCATGTGTAGAGGTGAGCCCGACTATATCTAGCCGGTACCTCTCAACCTCACGCACTAACTCAGGCTCCTTCCCCACCAGAGAGGTGACATTCCATGTCCCTATTGCCAGTCTTGGCAGCCGGGGGTCAGTCCGCCAGGGCCTCCGCTCCTGGCCGCCACCCGGCACACATTACTTTTTTTGAAATAATCTGCTGTCCATTTTCATTTTAGTATGACATTCCCTGTTTGGTCTTTAACAGACAGCAGCTTTGTTAGTTTGTTGCCCCACATAAGCAGAAGATGGATGGATGGGGAAATGGACTGAAGCAAAATGGAAAACCGTTCTGAAGTCAGATCAATCCAAAATTGAAAGTCTTTTTGGAAAACCTGGATATATTCCCCAGACTTATGAGGAGAGGGACCCTTTGGTTTATTATTGGGGGAACATTCGCTCCCATCCTGATGATGTGCAAACTAGATCGAACAACAAACAGAAGCGGTGGATCTTAAAATTGGACAGTGCAGAGGCCTGTCTAATGCCAATTTGGGAGCTGCTACGGCAAAAGCCTTGTGCCCTCGGCACATCCAAGAGCAATCGGGAAGGACAGTGCAAGTGCAACAGTTCTGAGATGGGCAAGGCACATCTCAGAGGAAAGAAATAAAAGAATTTAAAAATGAACCCTAAAATGGGCGGGCAGCCAGTGGAGTGAGTATAAAACAGAAGTAATTTGCTGTTTTCCAGTTAAGTCATACTTTTGCACCAGCTGAAGACGAGGCAGGAAGGACTGGCTAACACCTACATAAGTTGCAGTAATCCAATCCAGAGTTGTGATAAAGGCATGGATTACTGTTTCAAAGTGATCTTTCAACAGTTTTTCTATTTTTGCCACTTGTTTCAGCTGAAAGAAGCTGGATTTCACCACTGCAGTTATTTGACTGTCCAATCTAACTGTCCATCATAAAACCCAGGTTTGTGACTGGAGGCCTTAGATACTGTGCCCACCAGGACCAAACACAATACTTAGAGTTCGGTCCTCCTGCACCGTTCAGCGCATTGGGTGGCAGATCTCTGCCAGCGTACTCGATCAGCTGCGGTTGCTTCGGCCTCATCCCAGGCGCGTAAATCATCAATGAAAGTCCTCCGCCATGTTGTACGGGGGCAGCCTGGTTTGCGTCTTCTGTGGGGTGGGTTCCATGTGGTGGTGATCTTGTGCAGTCGGCACGGGAGTTGGGGTAGAATGTCATGGAGGGGACATGTGGCGGTCTGGCAGTGGTCTTCTTCATAGGTGACATGGTCCCGGTAAGAGACCCGTCTTAGCCATCACTGTTGTGGACCAACAGTGAGCAGTGGCCCGTCAGCAGTACTGATTCTGCTCCATGAAGAGACTTCAAACCAGACTAAAACAACCCAAGGATGTTTGGTTTTTTTTTAATTTAATTAAATTTATTTTATTTTATTTTTTATTTAAAGGGCCTTCAATTTGCTATAAACATTTATCTAGAGAATTTTTAAAAGAAAAGAAAGATTGGAAATGGACCCGAAGTTGGGTAACACACTGGGATCCAGGCCAGGTTTTTTCCATCTGTGGTTGTTTTAAAGCTTTTAGGAACCACCCTTGAGGAAAAGGCTAGTGTTAAAAACAACAAGAACAAATATGCCTAAAACAGAAAGAATTAAAGAATCCAGGTGGGATTCGTTTTAGACTGTCTGGTTTTGAATGGAGACACTGACTCTGATATCGTTTGGCAGGTGGAATAAAACTAGAAGCTGAGCCCCAAAGTTCTGATCAAAGTAAGCAGAGAAAAGCGCAGCAGTGAATGCAAAAAACAGGCGTGTGATCTGAAAACACTGTTTGAAACAGACACATCGTGAGATGTCTGTGTTCATGTTCTTCTGTGGGTCCGGACAACCACTGCGTGAAGTTAGCGAGTCAGTTAATGCTGTCAAGCCAGCGCACATGTACATTAAAATCTCTAATCATTAGAGCTTTATTATATTTAGGCATGATTTCAGCCAATAACTCAGAAGAGTCATTTGCAAAGTCCTTTGTGTATTTAGATGGTTAATAAATCACAGTACAGAACACTGGGCGAGAGCAACCCAGCTTAGTTCAGAGCTGGAGGAAGAGGATGACTGAGACAGCTGCTTACATTTAAGAAAAACATTTGGAGCCAGATTAAACCAAAAGAACACAACAACATTCCTCTCTCTAAAGCCCAGTAACTGCTCTCCTTCAGTCACAAAAGTTAAAAGAAGAGGCGTTGATACACTGTCCAGCTGCTGAAGACACGTTGTTGCCATCAAATTCAGAATGACACTAGTGATGGGAATTGCTTTGAGTCAGCACCGTCTCTAAGCAGCATGTCCAAGACATTGCATTCATGCAAATTAATTACATGCTGAGTGGTCAAATGTTTGCTCATGTTGGAGCTATTTCCACTCTTTGTTGCGATCATTGTTGCGTCGTTACTCAAAGTAATTACTACACACATTACACAGAACACTTTTCTTAATAAGTAATGTTACTGTCTAACAATATAAACCTACAGGGTACAGCCCCACACACTAGGAGTTGGTTTCAATAATCGGTTTACCGATTCAAATCGATTTTTAAATATAAATGTATTTAGCCAGAAACGCCAGAATCTCGGGTTAAAGACAAAACTATTTCAACAACCACCAAACAGCTAAAACGGCAAACGAGAGCAGGAAAACCGATTCCACACAGACGTTGTGTTGTCTTATAAATTGGACACTTTTATATTAAGAAGCAACACACAACTGTAAAAGCTGCTCAGTTTAAAAATATTTCTTTAAAAAAAAAACACATTTCACCTCAGTACAGTTGTGTAATGGTGTGCGTGTGTGTCCTCCTCAGGTACATGGACTTCTTCCCATTCCCTTCCAATGTCAGCACAGACTTCATGTTTGAAAAGAGTGCCAACTACTTTGACACAGAAGTAGCCCCTAAAAGAGCTGCGGCCCTGCTCCCCAGGGCCAAGATCCTGGCAGTGCTCATTAACCCGGCTGACAGAGCCTACTCCTGGTACCAGGTGAGAATGCTCACAGTGAGGCTGCAAAGGCGTTTTTATAGCATTTCAAACCCTCTTTAGTGTTTGTGTGTGTTTCGTTAACTACAGCACCAGAGGGCTCATCAGGACCCTGTAGCCCTTAACCACACTTTCCATGAAGTAGTTACAGCGGGCGCCTCAGCCCCCAGGGATCTGCTGGCCCTTCAGAGACACTGCCTTAATCCTGGGGCATATGCTATCCACCTGGACCGCTGGCTGCAACATTACCAAGCCAGCCAGGTAACACACACTGCAGCTGCTAACATGCGCATTCAGTGGCTGCTGCGAATACATTGGAAGATGGTTGTAGTTCTCTCAGGCGTTGCTGACACTCTTTCTCTATAATTAGCTACACATTGTTGATGGGGCGCTGCTGCGGTCCAACCCAGTACTGGTGATGGAGGGAATACAGAGATTCCTTGGTGTCACCCCCATCTTCAACTACACCCAGGCTTTAATGTTCGTAACACTCCTACACATGTATAAAAGTCACTTTCTTTTCTGACTTGCCTTACACAGAAGCATGTAAAAATGTATAGCCTATGTGGGGTGTGTTTGCTGTGGCGTCAAAAAACATGCGTTGTCTTTGCAGGTATGATGACAGCAAAGGTTTCTGGTGTCAGCGAGTGGAGGGCGGTCGAGCCAAATGTCTGGGAAAGAGTAAAGGCAGGAAGTACCCGGAGTTGAGTTCTGAGGTACGCGTGCGCTGTGATTGCTTCACCTACTCGTTTTCTGATGAGCACAAGCTCTTTGGGGGGGATGAATCTTGCGTACCATAACCTCTTTTTAAATTTTAGGCTTTAAGCTGTGTAAGTAGCAAAAGCAATCCGTTAAAAGCTGACCTTTGGAAGAGCAAAAACCGAACTGAGCAAAACCATTAGCCTCCAATCTTGCTTTTTTCTTGTTGCTTACAAACCCATGTGTCTGTGACGGCACCTGTTACGGTCTTTTCTCTCATGTGTTCAGAGATGCTCTTCAGCATGTTTTGGTTATAGCGATTGGTTATTTGAGTCACAGCTGAAAGCAGTCTGACAATTCTCCACTGACATCAGTAGTCTGCTATCTGTGTGAACAACTTCAAACCTGTCAATAAACCTATTTCAGGTCTCCAGCACAACAGAGTGTAAATAGGTATCGACATACATGAAATCTACACACTCCTTTTAGAGTAACATAAACACTACTTTAGGAAATGACACAGCCACAGAAATGAATTAAAAAGAAGTTCCTCTATTGTTGAACACCAACCTGACATCACAACAAAGTGTGTAATATTGGCACGCCAGTCCACCATGTCTGTTTCATGCTTGCAACAACAACACTTGAGAAAACTTGCTGTGAATCTCACCCCTGTGTGTGTGTGTGTGTGTGTGTGTGTGTGTGTGTGTGTGTGTGTGTGTGTGTGTGTGTGTGCGCGTGCGTGCGTGCGTGCGTGCGTGCGTGCCTGTGTGCGTGCCTGTGTGCATTTTCTTGCAGTCGCGTGCCTTTCTAGCAGAGTATTACCATGAGCACAACATGGATCTCGTGCGTGCCTGTGTGCGTGCCTGTGTGCATTTTCTTGCAGTCGCGTGCCTTTCTAGCAGAGTATTACCATGAGCACAACATGGATCTCCTGCGTTTGTTGAGCCGGTTGGGTCAGCCGTTGCCATCCTGGCTCCGCCAAGAACTCCAGAGCACCAGCTGGAGCTGAGGCTCAGACACACTGCAGAAAAGCTTGGACTAGAGTCTGTGGTCGAGTCAACATTTGGCTCCGGACGAGACTGGACTACCTGATCTGGATAATGTTTTGGTCACTGCTTGAGACGATTCCAGCAGACCGCCTCCTCTTGACCTTTCACCAACCTCCCAGACAGCTTTTAGCCTCCGTGTTGCAAATGAGGTTCATGCTGTACCCGCTGGCTGTGGATCCAGAGAAGTGGGTGGGCATCAGGTCCATAGCATAAAGAACAGGTAGACGGCATTAATGAGGAGAGAAGTTCAGTGTGTGCACATGTGAAGTCTGCGACTGGAAACGGGACTAACACGCACAACCACACACACACACCCCACACAAAGATGATTTTAAAGCAGTCTATTTTTTAAAAAGGCTTGTATATGTTACGTTTGGGGGCAGAAGCAGTTTATCCTCAGCTCTCCAGTCAGTGAACAAGAGTCACAGACAGAAATGGAACTGAGTTGATGACAGATCAGTGTAAATATGTTTTTAGAGTTATGGTCCATGCTGTGCCTGCCACCAGCATCCTGACAGTGAGCAGTTTTATTCCACTTGATTTATTTAGGCCAAGGGAAAGCTGATTTTTGAAGGATGGCAGTTTTCCAACTTTCAGCTGTTTTCCAACTCTGCAGATAAGTTTTTGAAAATATACCCTCCATGTTATGCAAGTAAAGAAACACTAAACACTGATGAGTACAGATTTTTTCGTTGGAACTCAATTTTCAGCTATTTGATGTGCTGTAAAAGGATATTTGGGGATATCTGCCAGTGTTATGTTCTGTCATTTAGTCTGTAGTCAGGGATAGCTCTCTGCAGTAGCTGCTGATCGAAACCTTGGCCACGTCTTTGTACATCCCAACATCAACAGACAACACTGAAGCTGGAACGCTCTCAGATCCTAGCTGACTAGAGTGCATGAAGAAAATGGTCAACTTCTAAACTAAAATATTTGTTTAAAGGCAAATGCTCTCCTAAATTCTAGTGATTTAGGATCCAAAAGTGACAGAATTTTAAAATGTATTATTATCAAAGGCTGCTATAAGTCTGCTGTCTTTCAAACTTCAGTTTAAACCACAGGCTTCGTCTTTTGAGTATCAAAGCTGTCGTAGCCCTGATGACCTCAGGGCAGTTTGGAGATGTCAACTGAACTTAACCAACTGGGAGAGTGGGAACTGTATTATTTTGGGTAGTGTAATGTTAACTTATGTTTTTCACTTCTTTACATTTTGGTAGTGATAAACTGGTTACGCTGATCCTGGCACGGTGTGGTAGCAAGGCATGGCTGTGGACCAGTGTGGGCTGTTTGACTGTGAGACGGCCATATCTCTGTAAGAGTAGCCGTGTCGGAGAAAAGGGAAAAATGTATATGCACACAAAATTTGACAAATTAAAGGAAAAACCTGGTCTTTCTATTATAACGTGAGGGGCATTTCACTGGCATGATTTACCTCTACTTGTCCCTTAAAGGGACGAGTTCCAAGTGATCACCTGTATCCTTTGAAATGTTCCTATCCTGGTCTACTGCAAAGTGACAGTGCCCCCAACTACAGAGCATTAGGGCTCACTGACATGTTTGAGTATGAAAATAATGTGAACATATGCTGTGGAGGATT